>NW_006440626.1:395143-421526 GCF_000325575.1 Pteropus alecto
GAGAGCTGTGGGAAACCGAGGCAGCTCCTCAGCCAGGTGGGCAGGGCTTCGCCACTGCTCACCAGTCCACTGTGAAAAATCAGCGGGCGCTGCCCCTCTCAGCCCAAAGCCTGAGATGTTTTGTCTGGCTTTGGGGGAGGAGGAGGATGTAGCTGGAAGTTGCCAGGGCTGAAATTCCAGCAGGAGAGAGACACGCCCTCTCCCGCCGCCTCCCAGGGGCCCGCCAGTCCGATTTTCCTGTCAACACCCCCGCCACCGCCCTGCTAGGGCTCCCCAGCCCTCCCTCCCCACACCCCAGCCCCCAGGCTGTCCGTCATGGAGCTGCAGGTGCAGACCAAAGTCATTCGTGCCACAAAAAGGAGGAGGGAGATTTGCTTTAGAAAACATCTGAAACTGTCTCCCTCATCTTAGTTCTGACCCTCAGGTGGGCTCCCTCGTCCTCCACGCTCAGGCTCTGACCCGTGGCCTTAAAAGAAAACTCACTCCAACCCCCTCCGGCCCCGATCTCTGCCACAGAAATGACTTATCTTCAGAGTTACCTGTTGGATTTTTCCACTGAGTAAATTCAACATGGTCACTAATTCATACCAAGTAAATAGCGATGAATCATTCCCAGAAATTATTGTCACGTTAAACCAATTATTCAAATGCCAGAGAGTAACACGAGCTAAGTGCCACTTGGGGAAGGATTTGTAACATAAGATGTGTAACAATACAAACAATGTAACCTCAAAAGGACAATCATGCCCCCTGCACCCCCCACACGGCCACCTCTGACAGTCTGGCTCACAAGGTGGGCCTGAAACGCTGCTGCCAGCCTCCTCGGAAATACCCTTTCGGAAGCCCCTCACAGCTACTTAGCTATCTTATTTAATGTCAATGGTTTGTTATTTTTCTTTAAATGATTGTAAAAAATACACTTTGTGTATGTATGTACATACATATACAGCATATATTAGACAAAACCTTTTTTAACAGAGCTACTTTTTGCAAATGTCAAAGCGGCACTCAGAATATTAGTTACTTAATACTCTGGATAAGCAAAAAGAATCCTATTTTAAACTTAATTTACAAAAGTCATCTTTACTTCTACACCTGAAAGATATTGGATATTCTACACACATTTATAAAACAGAAACTGAATCTGATCATCAATAGAAAACTGAAGGACCCTGTCACCGGCTGACAGCGTTCCCAGTGGACAGCTGTTACACAAACTTGGGCAACACAGGGTGGGCCGAGCAAGGGAAAGGAGCCGCCAGCTGGGAGGCCACCGGGCCTGGTCAAGAGCTTGGGTCTGGAGCCAGGCCTCCTGGGTTCTTATATGTCTCCATTGACTGCCTGTGTGTGACCTTGGGCAATTTATTTCACCATGATGGGTCTCAGTTTAGAAATTTAAAAGATGGCAGTAACGACATCACCTGCTCTAGGAAACACACTGACGTCTGCAGAGGGCATGGGTGTCGGTCACATGTTAAGCACTTATACAATGCTCGCCTCTGTTACTGTGTTTGTTCTTATTATTCATTTTAGACATAATTTACTTTGCCTGAGTCTTAAATAAGGTTTAAAATTTTATTTTTCCAATCTAAGTGGCCAAGGTAATTGATGTCCTTTCTCTAAAAGAAAATACAGGTACTTCCCAACGCAGACAAGTCATTACTACTGACACATCATGAAGAGTTAAGAGAGGGGATGAGCCAGTGACTGACCACAGCATCGGGCTTCCCTTGGAAGCCACCTTGTCGAGTCTGCTCTCAGGAAGATGAAATACAATCACACGAACATGTAAAAGACAGACAAAAGCTTAAAATGTTCCCCCTCCGAGGTGTATCTGCACTTTCACGTAAATCTGAACTGAAGCAAATGAAAGGTCGATGATGGAAATCTTAGCGCGATGAAAAACAGGGACGATGGAGGGTCCTGGAGAAAGAATCAGGCCACCCTCCTGCCCACCTGAAGGGCAGCTCCGCACAGACCGCAGTGTTCCGGTGGCGGACCTCTGCTTTGACATGACAGCGGGGGGCCACAAGTGGTTTTCCTTTTTAGGGCCCTGGCACGTAGCATTCCTGAGCTTCAGGACGCCGCTTTGCAAGAGAGCGCCAGCCAGTCCTCGCGTGCGTGGGGGGAGGGGGCAGGGGGAGCGACCATCTGGCACTCACAGGCGGAAAAGGAATGGCATGGACCCAAGCCTTCTCCTCCTCTCCTGGATCTCACTCGTGGGTGCGCCCTGCTCGGGGGTCCAAGGCGTGCTCCGAGCACCGTGGGGAGAGCACTGCCACCCATGGGCATGATCGCTGCTCATGGCTGCCTTATTAAGTAAAAAAACTGGAATTTCAACTTTCTTTTCCCCAGAATAAAATTTCCCACACATATGCCGAAGAGAAGAGTGGAGATGCTAGAAGCAGGAGGAAGATGCTAGAAACAGTCGGGGGAAGCTCGCAGTAACCCCTGGAGTCGACCGGCTCCGGCTGTCTCCCAGCAGCTCTGCTTGGCTGACAGGACTCTTTCGTGCCTAACTCTTATAGGGCTCAGGGGACCTGGGTGTCACCTTGTCACTGGGCAGCCTTTGCCTCACCCAAGATGCCACAAATAGAAAGCCAGAGTGGTAGACGAGAGTGGAAGCAGCCAGGACCCGACCAGGACATAGTCCCTGGAGGCTGGAGTTTAGGACCGCTGTGGGGGACAAGCAAGGTAGGTGGCCTACGGCCTTCAAAGGGCAGTGCCGAAGAATGAAAAACTCCAATCCAGAATGAAGCCACCACAGCCTGCCACTTCATGAAAAACTGTCCCCTGGTTTAATAAGGCTTGTGCTTTGCCCAGAGTTCTGAATAAGGGGGCCAGGAGGGGACTAATACCGCAAGCAGGGCCCGCGTGTGCGTTGTCGCTGTGGTACCTGAATCCTCCCTCAGTCATGGAATTACATTAATATAAAAACTGGGACTCCTAGGACCCCAGGAGATGGAAGCAAAAGCAAACCGCTCTGTGACAACCAGTCCACAGCGCAGGGCCCATGGGACTGCCACGCAAGATGAAGGCGCATTCACAATTACTGAGAGAAAGAACCACAGAGCTAAGGAGAAGAAAGGAAGATGAAGGGGGGCGGGGTGGAGAAACAAATGAGAAAAATCGCACCCCAAGGACTAGAAACAATAAAAACCTGTAACAGAAACTAAGTATGGCTAACGACAAAACACACAGTAACGGCACGCTGAACGCACGCGGCTCAGCAAAGACCTCAGACCATTTGAGGAGACGGAAGACGATGAACTGACTCTCCTGAGACCTGCAACCCCTCCAGGGGCGTTCAGAGCCCATCAGCGTGGCGCTGCTCCTCTCCAGCGGGTCCCCGCCCAGCTGCCGCCCCTCCTTCCCGCACCCAGCTCCTTCCCATTCACCCCTGGAAGCCTAGAGCCCGCGGCTCTCCGCGAAGCCCAGAGCTTCTGACAGTTCTGAGCACTTTCACACACCACTTCTCCTACTCTGATGAAACGATCCGTTTTCACACCCGCCACCCCCTTTGCACCGATTCCTGGGGAGGAAGCCTCGGCCAAGTCCGTCCCTGCACTGCCAGTGTCTGGAGCACCGCCCGCTGCTCAGCGCCCTAAAAAGCTCAGGGCGCCGGGCCAAACAGCGTGTTCGCGCCTATTTGGAGTCAGAACCGTTCCTGACTGTACTCTTCACTGAGCACAGCGGCACACTGAAGTTCGAACTCAAACCCACGGTCCGAGACGAAATCTCACACTCTTGGTCCATCAGAACGTGATGGGTGTGAAATTAAACTTTATCAGAACAAGATAAACAAGAAGCTTTGGGGGGGGGGGGGTCTGATAGTGCTGACGAAAAAGTCTTTTTACAGGAATGTGACTTTGATCCTCTTAATTTTCAGTTGCTGCCAGGAAAAAAAAAAAACAACTAAATATGCTAAAGATCAAAACTGTTTTAGATGTGTGACAGACAGCTCCATTTTGTTTTTTAAGAAAAGGAGAGACTCTCCAACATTTGAAATAAGAGCACTTTTTTCATTTAACCAAAGAAAAATGAAGCCTGGGGAGACAGAAATCTCACAACGTCAAAAGCACTCCCGCTGTCACGAAGTTGAGATGTGCCACTGAAACCTTCAACGCTCACGCGCTCAGCAAAAAAGCGAATGCGCCCGAATCAGAACACCTGACAACGAGGCCTGGGTTCAAGCTCCTCCTACTCCTGTGAAGGAGAAAATGACGTGTGACACGCCGGAAGAATGACCCCGCCACCACCGCCGGCCACCCCGACACAGCCGCTCACTACGTGTCAGCAAACTATCCAGATCCCGGGATCATGCTTCCCTTTTTAAAAATCTTTCAGTTAAAAATACAACTGACATCGTCATTGTTAAAGTCCCCGGCCTTGGTCAAGGAAGGGCTGAGACGGGCACTTCCATGGAAGTGGAGCAAAGAATCGCTTCGGTCACAAATGAACTTGGCATATTCTCTTTTGATCACAGAGAAAAAGAAGGAATTCTAGACACATGTCTCTTCCCTTTTTAAATAATATCTTCTCGTTATCATTAAAGTGATTCGAGATTGCTGTAAAGACTACAAAAACAGAAAACAGAAACAGAAAAAGAGAAACCAATGCTTACTTTTATCAGACAGATATAACTATTAATACTGCAATATATTTCTCTGCGGTCATTCTGTCCTGCACGTATATATTTGTGGACATTAAATATACATGTAACACAGCTTTAAAACACGTAAAAGCAGGGGCTTATTAGACAGAGGGCTGTGTCTTGCTTTGAATTCTCACTGACCATGGCACCTTGAGCACTGATCTATTATTGGCTGCGTAATATACCAGCATAATTCAAGTATTTCCCATTGATAGAAAAGTAGGTTTTCCTAATATTATCAATAATGCTGAAATAAGCATAAGTATAAATACAGCTGAGTGTGACTGAGGGCTTATCACATCTCTTACGTGGATTATCTCATTCACCCTTTGCCGTAACTACTACTATGACTCCGTTTTTGGTTGAGTAAACAGAGTCGCAGAAAAGCTAAATAATCTGCTCAAGGTCACCCAGCTACTATTTAACAGAACCCAAGTTTAAACCTCCCTGGGCTCATTCAAGCCCAAGGCCCTCATTTACATGGGATCAAATCTATGGTGACCTTCATTATTTCTGATTCATGAAACAGCCTTGCTTATTCTAAAAATCAATTAAATGCCATCGTAGAGTCTAGGGTTACATCTTTAACATTTTACTCTTTAATCAACGCCAAATTTATTTTGGTATCACAGGTGAGGTTCACTTTTTCCAAAAAGTTAGCCACTTATCCTTGGTTCACTTTCAAAATAAGCTTTCCCTCCCTCCCTCCCTCTCTCTGGATTGCTGGGTTAGTTTCTTCTTATCACGTGTCACCTTCTGATAACTTCTCAGGGGACCGTTTCTCTTCCACTAACCTGTACACTGCTGTACACTGCTGACTATTCAGCTTTAAAGTATATTTTAATATTGTTAAAACAATTTCCCAATTCTTTTCTTTTTTAAATCCAGTCCCTCCCCCCAGTGAGATTTAATTGGCCTAGCAATAAATAAAAAACGAGTTTAAAAACAACTAACATTTTTACAATATTCCGTATTTCCATCCAGAAACAAGGTACATCTCCATCTCTCAGTTTACGTGGCTGGTTTTCCCCCTCACCTACGTCTAGAATATTTCTTGTTGTGGACACTGAAATAACCGTTTTTACTATTAAGCAAAATCCACCGAAAATCCTTGTCTAGACTTGGTCATGTAGCACAGCAAAGAACACTGAGTAAAGGTTAAGAACACCTGATTACAGGCTTTTACAAACTGCTGAGTTGCCACACACATATGACTCCCCCCAAGTCTTCCTCTGGTATCCAGGATACGGGTAAATCGTGCTTCTGAGAAAGATGCACGTCCCTGAAACACGGTTCTCTACACGCCTCTTGAGGAAGCCAGATCCCACCAGAACACAGACCACAGAGAGGAGAGCGCAGTGAGAACTGCGGCATGCGATCACTGTCAAGAATGACTTTTAAAGTCAGTCCACAGGCACCATTTTACAAAAGGCGTCCACTCCAAGAACGCACACGGCTGGTCGAAGATCTCACAGGACAAGCCTCAAATGGCTCTAGGTGGTGAATGCGGAAGCCGCGGAGCGCGGTGGGAAAAGCTGGGCTCTGAAGTCGGAATTCAGGGTGCTCTCACTCTGCGCAAGTACCTGGGCTGCTCTAAGCTCCAGCTCATCACTAAAATGGAACACTCACCCACGGTCCGTCGTTCATTCCCACCCCCACACGCCGGGCCCTATATCAGACCTGGTGTGTCCCACCTTCAAGGAGCTTACAGCCCGGTGAGCAAGAGTCGGGGAGGGGACCACGTGAGTAAGCTCAGGGCCCGGGGCCGAGTTAGTGTGCGACGTCCATGATGATGGGCAGCAGTGGGCTGCTACGTTTTACGTGGATGTTTAGCATGGTCCTTCCTTTAAAATGTTACCTTCTCTGCAAAGGAACAAGCTGATCACGACAAGACACAGAAAGGGGTTCTGGGGTCTTTTAAAAAAAAAAAAAGGTACAGCTGCAACAAAGTGAACCACACGTGTGTCTTCTAGATAGGAATTTTAATTTCATTTACTGTAACAGGAACTGTAAGTTCAGGAAACTAATGGTGACAGCTTGATTTATGAATTTTGACATATTTCTTGAACTGAGATTACATTACAAAGAAAGTGGAATTCTAAGCAAGTCAGATCTTGCCTATACATTCAATCTTCAAATCAATAAGCGAGGATTCTGTGCAACTTGTTTCTGACAGAGGAAAAACACATCCCAACTGAGACGGGCCGGGAACCTGTGACTCAAAAGTTCCTTAACACACTCTCAGAATCGAGCCAGAATGGTTTTGGTGTCCACAGAGAAAACACTTCAGCTCTTTACTGGGCAGTAACAAAAGAGAAATTCAACTCAGAAAGCATTTGTGGTCGAACTGACAAGGGAAAAAATGATTCTTGTCCTAAAGAAAAGTGCTCGTGTTTGCTTTCACTCTATTTCCTCCAAAAAGTCCCCTCTATCAGGAGAGTAATGTACACAAAATATGGAATATGAGGATCACTTCAAACTTCGTAAACACCTGTGAAGTGCTGTCTACGTTTCTATTTAAACACATACAATGGGGAGGCACCGAGATGAACGGGCCCTGGCCATCCACAGCGAGGCTGGTGGGGGAGGCAGGGGGAGAGGGGAGGCGGCGGTCAAGAGGCACCAGATCGTCTGTTAGGTACTGTACAGACGTGACGATACTTAACCTTCCAACCCCACAAGGTAGATGTCTCCATTTTACACGAAGCAGCTCAGATTCAGAGAGGATAAGTCACTTGTTCAAACTGACACAGCTAAAGATGGCAAAACTGAGGCAAATTAGGGTTCACCTAACTCTCGGAGCAAAGACAGAGGCACCAGCGACAAGAAAAACCACTGCCTGCATATTTTCGGCAGCCTACCTGGAATCTCCCGATCAGGCACAAAGGTGCGGTACTGATGCGTCCCGTAAACACAGAGAAGCATGTACTTGGGAAAGGAGGCAGAGTGAGCCATTCCCACCTGGGAAGGCCCAGGGAGGGGAGTTTCATGACTAAGCATCACGGGAAAAGCAAGGAGGCGGTGGCGGTGCTGCTGGTGTGACCAGGAAGGAACTGAGCTCGCCAAAGAAAAACTATGTGATACCCAAACCAAATTTTGTGCACGTCATGGTTTTGCTGGTGGCAGTTAATCTACGCGTGTCACACCAAAGCCTCAAGTAAAAACAGCAGCGAGTGTCTAGTGAAATGCACTAGAATTAACCACCAGTGACATGTTTACATACAGTGACAGCGCAGGTGGAGTATGAGGCAGGGGAGTAAACAGGCGACAGGGCATAGAGGGGAGTGTGGGATATTTGTGCGTGGCCTGAGGTTTCGCAAAGAAGGCACTTTGTGACTTTGAGTTCTAAAGGCTGTTAAAGGTCACACAGTAATAATGCAGGTTGGGAAGCCCACGCAGTCCTGGGCGAGGCCGAGGGAGACGCTGAGGGCCTCGCGTGGGGACAGGGCGCCAAGGGCCGTGCTACCCCAGCCCACCTGGCCGCAGTGCAAAGGAAACACTAGCACATGCTCGTCAAGCATCCACTTTTCCAGGGCGGTGACACATCGGCCGGCGCTGACGTACAAACACAAGCACCAAGCCCCAAAGAGCAACGATCTAAATAAACTGAGGACATCGCAATTGATTTTTCTAAGCTTCATGATTTAATAAGCAAATATGTTGCCTGAAAACATTTCGGATAGAAACCATAAAAAAGGACTTTATAGTTTGCCTGCTCGTGGCTCTTCATGTCTGGATGTGAAAAGCTGAAAGGTACCAACCCGCTCCAACAAAAAAACTGCTAAAAAATAATCTAGTTATGAATGCTTAACAAGTATAAATTTAGTCTAAAGCTTTTAACATTAATGAAAAAAGTACGCTCAGATCTACAAAGCCTAAACTATGGATTAAAAATTTATTTTTAATTACTCTTAATTACACTATGTAGATATTTTTACGGTCTGAAATACAAATAAAGCAAACCACAATAAGTTAGAATATATTTGAATATGTTCTAAACATAAATGATGTAAATAAATTACAAAACCCAGAACTTAGAGAAACATTAATTTTCATCTGAAAAAGTTATTTTGTTTTTACATGTCTTTGTTTGCAAATATAGTCAGGATATTTTATAGTAAAATACAGACTCCTGGAAAAGACAGGTTGTGTCTTATTTGCTTTATATTTTCAGAACCTACAACTGTGCTCAGTATGTAGAGGACACTCAACAAATATTATTAAAATAAGTTATTTCTGAAGAAAAATTTACTGAATGCCTGCTATGTGGCAGGTACAATTTAGACTTGGAGATAACGCAATGGGCAATACATTTTAATAAAAAATGTATCAAAGTTTTTTATCTATTTATAATGAAAGATTTTTTTATGTATTTATCGTAACAGCTAATTCTGGATTGGAGTGGCCAAACAGTTGTCTCTATAGGATAAATTTTTCTATACAGCACAGGTGTATTTTTAAAATGAAGTTATCCCTGCAATGAAAGCTCTCCACGTGCACCTGTCTGAACACACAAGCTCAAAGGCGCGTGTGCACGTCAGGAGCCGTTTCCATGGCAGAGGAAGAAAAAACACTGAATGGCACCTCCGGAGAGCCTTCCGCAGAACAGATTCAACAGCCAGAACGGTGGACAGCCCGTCTTACTCAAGACAATTTCTTTGGGGGAAAAAGAAGGTAGATAAACTAGAGCGGGGGTCCCCAATCCCCAGGCCGTGGACTCGTACTGGTCCAGGCCTGTTAGGAACCAGACTGCACAGTAGGAGGTGAGCGGCGGGCCAGAGAGCGAAGCTTCACCTGTATCCGCAGCCGCTCCCCAGCGCCAGCATCACCGCTTCAGCTCCGCCTCAGATCACCAGGCATTAGATTCTCATAGGAGCACCAGTCCCTGGTGTCAGGAAGGTTGGGGACCGCTGAACTAGGTCACCGGCTTGTTTGTTTTTAAAAAAAATGCAAGTAGCTTGATGGGGAAGAAAAAAAGTTTGGGTTCTTTATCTAATAAAGCATTCACTTAAAGAAAAAGAAAGAATGGGGAAGAAAAAAGTAAACCATACATCCCTTATTCTAACAAAGAAGCCAAAAAATGCTTTCTTCATGTTTACAGCATTAATGCCACGTGCTTCTTACACAGAAACCAAAACAGCATCTCCATTTCAGGTCCACAAAGGTTTCAAGGTAAACTAATCACCGCAGATGCGGCAAGGAAACGTTGGGCAAGTCGAGCACGCAAACTAGGTAAGAACAGAAGCCGTTGAGCATTGCAGACACCTCCCTACCTGCCCTTGCTGAAGGCAGGTCGAGAAATCACTCCGCGATTCAGGGAACACTACAATGTGTCACAGGTGAACTTGAGAGTCCAAGACTCATGGGAAGACGGGACAAAACCCATTTCTGAGCGGATTTCTCGTCTGAGGCCAGGGACCCTGACTCTCTCAAGACACAACTGGAAAGTTAGAGGACCAGCCTCCCTGTCTCTGCGGTGTTCCTGGCAGCCTGGCCCTGCCCTGAGCTTAGTGGGCTGGTCCTGGCACAGCCAGCCCAAGGACGCGCTGCATAGCTGCTCCTGTCGGACAGGCCTCTCCACACAGACCCGTGTCCCAGCGACGCGAGCCCGTGCGTGACCTCACCTGCTAAGCGCACAGCAGTTTTCATTTAATAAATGCTAGCTGAATTCAAGCTGTCTCTCTCAGCCTTAGTTTCTTCATTTAAAAATTGATAATTATCTTTTCAGCCTTTTCCAAGGAAGTGTCATGAGGCTCCAATGAACTAACTTTGCAACAGTGAAAGGGCCACGTGACCTAAAGGGTGCCGTCCAGCAGGTGGGCACCGCGCTCGGTGCTGTGAACGAGACCCCGCTAGGCTTTGGTGGCCTCTGGTCGGACCTCAGCAGCCACCGGGGGAGACGGGAGGCGCACGAAGGTTCCAGGAAAACGCGGACACTGATAATCCTGGGGTTCTGGCTCAAAGTGGCAAGGCCCCTGGGGTGGAAGTGGCGACGGGCCCCAGGGCTGGGAACCCCCATGTCCTCTGAGAGAGTGCTTCAGAGACAGAGGTGCTACGACCAGAGAGCCGGACTGGAACCAGGAGGGGCGTGAGGGGCCTGGCTGGCCTAGGAGACCCAGAGCCACCAGCCTCCAGCACCTTCAGCTTGAAGTCCTTAGGGAATCTTTTAAACCTCTTCCGCCAAACTCCTGGCGAGCTCCTAAAAGAGGGGCATCGTGTACCTGGGAGAGAGCCCAGGCCCAGGGCACACAGTAGGACAAGACTGAATGCCACTCCGGGCTTGCGACTCACTACCTGCGTGGCCTCTCCCTCACCTGTGGTTAGCAGAACCTGCTTTGCGGGGCTAAATGCGAAGATTAAATTGCTAATGCCCTTAACTCGCTAAGCACGATGCTGGGACACAGCAGACGCATAACCAATCATTAGTCCCTGTTTTTCTTCTGGGAGAAGGATGAATTGAATTAAACCAGATGATACAAAACTCTCCCAACTCAGATCTTTAGTCTTAGAGCAGGGAACACGGCTAAATTTCCCTTTAGGCCCCAATTTTGGTAGAAGTGGGACAAGCCAGCTAGACAGTTCAATGAGCATTCACAGCCTGATGACAAAGACCTTCCACATAACCACCTATTTCTCCAAAACTGTCACCGAAGTCCTCCAAGCGCCAGTGAACTGGATCCAGCCCTCGAGGCAGCAACGAGCGAAGCCAATGTGTGTAACAGCCAGCCAGAAGAGGACTTGGCTATCAGAATAAAGAAGCTCCCAGCACACGCGGAAAAGACTATGAGGCTGGGGCAGACTTCTTTGGCAGGAGAAAAAAAAATCCCAGAGGTAATGCTTTCAGGTTAAGGCCTTTTGTTGGTACAGGTAAGAAAGTGGGAGCAACAGAGGCATTCTCATACTCAAAGAAGGAACTCCTTCATACCTTCGAGAGTGTTTGCTCAGCCATCAGTGCTGCCGTTAGCAACCGCACACGCGGAGCAGCCCCGCCACCCCCCGCAGCACGTGGGCGCACTCCATGTTTACTCACGCTGCAACCTGAGCTGGCTCCAGCAGGTCACTTCGTAAGCCTTTTAAGGGTTACTACGTTTTATTCCTATAAGAGGCTGATCCAAAGTAACAACAAAAGAATAGTTAAACACAAAAAACACCTCCTTTGTGTCCTTGAAAAACCACTCTCGGTCATTAAAGAGGGAAAGTGTTTTATTCTCTATCAACTTCAACTTTCCCTGACAAAGCCCAGTCCCGTGGTTTTCCAAGGGGAGATTAGTAGTTTTCCACACACACCTGCGTGAAGATGAGTCATCAAAACAGTGCACACATGTGATAACGAAGCGGGTTAGCCGGCGTGGGTTCTGTGCCATGACCCGTAGAAAATATTCCAGTTACCAAAGAACATACTAACCCCAAAATTTAGCATCTTAAGATGACTGTTTTATTTTCAATCTTTTCTCTCTTCTGTTCTTCAGATTTCTATTGATCTATCTCCAAAGTACACCGACTTTTCACTCTGTCATCTCTATAGAGTTGTTAAGCCCATTTGGCAAATTTTTTTAAATTTTATTTTGGATACTATTTTTCGGTTCTAGAATTTCTTTCTTTAGTGTTTATTTCTTTGAAATATGTTACCTTTTTATTCATTAAAAGCATATTTTCCTTTACATCCTTGATTATAGGTACGATTGTTTTAAGATCCTTGTCTGCTACACCCGACATCGATGTCCGCACACACTCTCCATTGATTATCTTTGCTTTTTCCTCTTGAGAAGCTTCCCGTGTGCCAAGCCAGTCTGGATTCCGTCCTGGACACTGTGAGCGCTACGCTGTGAAAACTCTGCAATCTATCATATTCCTCTAAAGAGTGCTGTTATTTTTGTTTTAGCAGGCGATTATCTTAGTTTGAATGAAACTCTAAACTCTTACTCTTTAGGGTGACCGCTCGAATTTCAATACAATTATTTTGTCCTTAGCTTAGTTGCTTCACACCTGGCCCAAGCATGTGCGATTCAGGCATCAGCAGGGATTGAGGCGGTTGATACAGATAATCTGGAGTTGCTTTATCCTTTCCAAGAGGACCACCTTCATCTTCCGAGGGCTGTGGTTCCTCCAAACCGCCCTTTGAGTCTTTAAGCTAAAAGGTCTGTAGGTTTTCTATCAGAGTTCTAACTGCTCTCAAGACACACACTGTGCCCTTCCTGCCTTCCCAGCGTCAGTTCAACTCCAGAATCCACTTGTCTGGGTCAAATCTGACGTCTTCACATAGCTGTCTTTTGTCTAGAGTTTACAATTATTATTTGTAGGAGGATCAGCCCAACAGTAGCTTACAGGGCCATTAAAGGAAGCAGAACTTGCACACTTAATTTTTTCCCAAAGTTTTACTTTTTCTCACAATGTTGTGGGTGATGAATTCAGGAAGGGTTTGCCAGGCCGGCTATTCCTGATTCGTGTGGCCCCAGCTGGGCTACTAAGGGACCGAGCTTAGCTCCACTTCCAGGCTGGTTTCCTGCTCATGTCTGGTGCCTTCTTGCTCCCTGACTAGTGTCCTTCTCTCTCCCCACTGCGTCTCACCCTCCAGGGCTTCTCCACATGGACTTGGCAACTCACGACATGGTCACCTCCGGGAATCTGCACTTCTTACATGGTGAATGGCTTCCAAGTGCCTAGAAATGGAACCTTCCAGGCCTTCCAGTCTAGGGCAATACCAGTAACAGTACAGCTTCACTCCTACCACATTTTATCGTTCAAAGTAGTCACAGCGCTTTAGGCACCCAAACTCAAGGGGACAGAGAAATAAATGCCAACCCTTAATGGGGAAGTGGCAAAGTCACATTCATTGCAGGAATACATGCGTAATGATAGATATTTGTGTGGGTATCTCGGAAAAATGTCGTCTGCCATATATTCAATATTTGATAAAACGAAACAGATGCCACCTAACGTAGAGCTCTATGAGACGCAGGGTGTGATGTGAGGTGTGTGCTCCAATTCTCCTGCCACCCTGATTGTCACCCTCATATCATCAACATAACTACCTCTAGGCTACTGAGCATAAAATAGGTTTCTAATGCAGTCTGTTGAGTTTCCAAAGATTTACTACTATGCCCATTTCAAAATACCTAGAAGAAATGCTTATGATGCTGTCATCCAAAGCATAGGACACAGATACAAGATGATGTTTATTTCTTCTTAAGGTAATGTCAATAATAACGACTGTTTACTAAATATATAGTATGTATTTGAAAATTTCTAGGCTTCTTAAATACCTGTTTTTATTGAGTATTCACGTGCATGGGCTTAGGACAAACACTGACAATTTGTAAGAAAGGAGACTGACTCAAACACGCCAAGGACAAACACAATGCAAATTACAAAAATAAAAACCCTAATACAATTGACATTTTATGCTTATCTGTGGGAATATATATGTATATACATATCTCGAGCTACTGTCTAAACACCTTAAGCTGTCACTCCAGAAAGTGAACATATTCCAATTCTAAATACTATATTCTAAATGAAGTCACGTACATATGAAGCATAACAAAAAACGTTCCTACCTTGTCTTGGTTAACTCTGTTCTTGTAACACAGATTTCCAATCAGACGAATGAGATGAGACTTAAACCCCTCAGCCATGTTCGAGATGTTGCTATCCGCTTTTATGTAACTGCAGGCACTAAAGATGTTCGTGGTGTCAGTGCCAGTCACATGAATCAGTCGTAAAAGATCTGTAACAAAAAACAAATAACCTTAATTTTTCACAGAAAAATGTTTAGTATTTCATACTCATGTTCCATAAATAAATCTAATTTATTTTAATGGATTAAAATAAAATAAAGGCCAAGTACCGAAAACTTTCTTTAAATATTCATGAGAAGGCTCTTCTGTTTCTGCTTTAAAATTTCTCACGACTCTGGTTTGGGGACATAAGCCATGATTATCACAACTTGGGCTTTCTATTTATCCACAAAGAAAAGTTAGCTATAAGTTTTCCACCATCTTCCTAAGGAAAAGGTTTCTAATCCCAACTTCTTTATGAAACAGCTGATGTGATAAAACACAACACCTGCCTGCGATGAGCCCTATGATTTTTTTTTCCTCATTGGTCAGATCATCAGAAGGCAGCAAGTGTCTCCACAGATCTGTTCTGGCTATGCTCAGAAGAAATCTTAGCGTTGTTATACTCCATGAGATAGATGCCTTTAAGCAGCCCGTGAAAATAAGCAATCTTCCTGACCTTGTCTCTAAAAAATGTTTCCATTTTATCCCATTCAAGCATCTCAACAAACCTATTAAAGACAGCTATCACTTTCCCAATTTTATAATGAAGAAAACGGGCTCGGAGAAGTTAATAATTTCACAGAGTGAGGACGGCTACCCATGACTGCCCTGGCTCTGAAAACATGCCTTTTCCACAGTGATTCAGCTTCCCAGGTTCATGGTGCTTTAATTACCATTAAAAGCACTGTATTCAAAAATAAAACACTGATGTGAGATTCTAACTATCCTCTAACTACCCTCTACAGCCCACTGCTAACTCACCTACCCATCTAGACACAAATTCGTCCTTCTTGGCATATGAATCCCCAGAATAAATATAATCTTTTTAAAAGAAAAAAAAAGCAACACCTTAAGCACAGCGAATCACAAGGCATAGGTTGTACTTGAATTATTCTGCAAGCAGTTTTTTAGCAAAGATGGTACTATTTCCCACACTGCCTTCCTGTTTAAAAACAATTTTCTTATAAGAATCGAATACATAATTACTATGTGTAAGGCACTATCCTTTGGGCCCCATCAATGTAATTAGGAAGAATTTACTAACAAATTTGGTGAAACTATAGTAATATAAAAATGGACGCCATCATCATCGAAACCCATCACCGAACCCCACCATCGCCATCACAGCCACTACTGATGGCGTCCCCACGACACGCGCCTTGTGCACCAGGCATCGTACCGTCGCACGCTGATCAGGAACCCGAGTTAAACAACAGGTAAGCGGCAAACGCCTGAGCTGCTACCAAAATGCCAGAATTCCTCTCAAGGAAAAACACATTCTAAACGATCTCAAAAATATACCGATACCCTGAAAGTTACGGATCTGTATTTGGACTTGATAGCATTACAAGTCAAAGGTTTCTCAGTTAAAAATAACAACGCGTGGTCTCCCAACTCACCGACTACTCTGTCCAGCAAGCCAGGGTACGCCTGCAGGTAGCCGAGCAGGTCGCCGTGAACACTCATCTCGCACAGGACATCCAGCAGCCTGATGGTAGCCAGCGCCTCCTGAAAACAAAAGGAAACAAGACTTTGAGTCGAGCTAAATGATTTGGCTATTATCAATACCTGTAAGAGAATGAAATGTTACTGTAAGTATCAAAGAGTCAGGGCTTCTAAGACATCTAAAGAAACAAAGCTGTCGAGAACAAAACGGAAGTACTAAAGATGCACACGAACAGTCCTTTGCACGAACAGCAGACATCACCATTGAGAATGCAAGACTACGTGTCATTATGTGTCTTTGTGGAGCAAAGAATCAGAAAAGTTCTTATTCAAGCAAAAATACCTTCCAACAGTGAAATAAATGTTCAAAATTACTAGCTACACACATAACATTTATGCAAATACTTCCTTTTTAAAGCGTTCCGAGCAAGCAAATTCTACTTTAAAGATACAAATACCCCACGAAATACATTAATTTCTGGTCCACAGGAATCCTGCAAAATGTTGTGGTTGAAACAACTCTGGCTACAAGTACTTGCATTATTTCTGGGTAAACATAAATCTATATACAATATCTCATTGGATGGAAAATGTATTATTTGAAAATGTTAGCTCATATAACTACTAAATGATTTATTATCAAATAGACTATATGATCAAGAACTACCAACTGCATGGCATTAGTCAAAAAAAAGTTTATAAATGCAATTTTTATACAGATTTTTAAACTTCATTTTTAAAGTATACATTATTTGTGGTATTATCTACCACAAATTGTGGTAGATGCTATAAATTTAGGTCATAAAGATAATATTCTTCAAAGAAAAATAAATACTTCCTTTTGTTAATTCGAAGTGTGTATTTATTGTTCTCCAATTAGGATATTTAAAGAAACTATTTTAATACAGCATTCTGAAATTTCAAAATAAATAGCAGGAAACAAAATGCATTTTTAATGTCTTGTATCTTTAACTTCATTGTTTTCACTTGCTAGTTAAAAAGTTAACAGAAAACATCTAGGTAAGACGTCTGAAATCAAAACCGTGTTTAAAAGACTCTTGAGCAAATCCATTATGTGCCTGGCTTTGGCATCCTCTTTGGTTAAACGGCTTTTTGCCCAGACTGTCATCTCTCGAAACCACTTCTCCTTCAAGAAGTGGATGATTGGTTCTAAGTCTGGGCAGATGTATACGAGTTGATCCTGAACATCCTGTCACCCCAGAGAGCAAAGGAGCCATCAGAGACTATTAGGGTCATGTCAGAAGAAATCAGAAACAGCCTGAAGAGGCCCCCCCAGCAAGGGCACATTAGGACATCAGGAAGTATTAAGAGCTGCAGTAGACTGAAAATAAATCAAGTGGTTTTAAAGCCATGACTTCATAATAATTAAAACAAACAAGTCATTCATCATCTCTGGATGATACCACAAAACCAATTCATAACTTTGAAGACTGGTAATCAAGGGAGGGGACCAGGATCCAAATGTACCTTGTATGACCCAAGAGTTGATTAAGGGAAGATTCTCTTTATAAAACATTGCAGCTAATAAATAAAAAATGAATGATACACTCAAAATACCATTATTTTGAAATCCCTAAGGAGCTGATGGAGCTAGGTAATAATCATTAACACTTGCTAACATCACAAAAAGAGACAACCAGATATTATGAGCCTTGTGATGAAGTGTATTATCACCAACAATAAGATGTTACTGGGACAAAAAAAAAAAAAAAAACCCAATTAACCCGAATCTGAATAAGCCTCTGGAACTAATTGTCATTCACAGGAAATTCAAGGAAAAGAATATGTTAAACACCACCATGGAGACAGATTCATCAAAATCCAAGCTGCAGAAACCTCTACCAGTAAAGCAACCCAATTTCTTCTACAAATAACTAGCAAAGGACAAAAAAAGGAGAGGGGGAGGAGGAGGAAAGGGAACCTATACCCCCAAAGAGACCCGAGACACACTGACCAGTTGCAATGCATGGCCTTTATTTGTATCAATTCAAAGAAATAAACTTGGAAAAAAAAAAAAAAAAAAGACGACCAGGATAATGTAAATACTATTTATTTAATACTAACGTTTTATTTTTTTGGATGCGCTAAATGTATTTTTCCTATGTGTGAGAATTCCTTATCTTTTAGATATACGTGTATAAAATATTAACTGATGAAATACACTGGGGCCCTTCTCGGTCCAGGGCGACTGGCGTGGGAACAGGTGTGGACGCAACAAGCATGGTAATGGGTGGGTGGTGCAGGGGTAGAAGAGACGACCCCAAATTTCTTTCCAGCTCCTAAATTCTCATGTTAACTAAAATGAACCCAAAAGAAACTTAATCCATCTCTACCTAACACATCCCCAATTCTAATCATTAAGATCCTTTCATTAATAAACTATTCCTAACGAGAATCTGGAATATAATAATGAAATAACTGCCAGGAAAAATTATTACCTTAAAAATTAAAGAGTAATGAGTCACATGCCCTTCTGATATTTATAAGTATCATAAAATTATATTCGCCCAGGCACTAAGGGGTAAGAAAAAAAAGAAAAAAGACAAATCAAAGCAACAGGATTTTGAAATGATCCTGTCTAGATCATCTATCGGGGGTAGCGTCACGCTTTAGTGTCTTTGAGCTATTTTACAACATCGTAAGTTGTAGAAAAATAATAATGCGAATGGTTCCTGTCCACAGAAATGCAGATTACTTGCAGCTGGTAGAAATGCATCTAACCAACTGCCTCGTGCACAGCATGTCTGTGTCTATTGAAATTTAAGTTCACTTTTGCAGCCTTTTATTGCACACACAGGTGCGGTTCTGAATCCTTTGCCATTTGTTAATCTTATCTCTTCCCTGTGTAAAAAGCTGGAAATCCAAAAATACATCAGAATTTAAAATATGATAGGTATTAAGTGGAAAGGATGCTCTTATTCACTAAATGGTATCCTACAGTAATTAAAGCTAACGTTTAGGGAACGTTAGCTACTTCCTAGTAAGTGTACTAGATTCTTGTATTAAAATACAATGCGTTTTACAGGTAAAGAAACCAGGGCACAGAGAGGATAAGTAACTTTCCAAAATCATACACTAGTAACAGAAGAAATCAAGATCCAAACTCAAGCAATCACCAAAGATTACATAATCTTAGAAATAGACATAAATAATTCACGTGGCTGTATCTTCATTCCTTACTCAAAAATAAATTCTAGGTTAATCAAAAATGTGGACAATGTGTTAAAAAAACTAGAACATAAAGGTTTATATTTCTACAACCTAAATGGAGAAGGTTTTACTAAATATGTAAAAAGGTGTCAGAAACCATAAGGATAAAATAAAACTAGATTAAAAACAAACAAACAAAATTCTAGAAGGCTAAGAATACCATAAATCAATTCAAATAAAAAATTATGAGAAAAAAGTTTCTAAAAATATATAACAGATTTTCTAAAAATGTTCATTAATAACTATTTTTAAAAGGAAACCTAATATGAAAAACAAATTAACATATTAAAAAAATGTCAAAGAGAGGAGGGTTGTAGGCCTACACACTCTGGTGTTCTACTGGTACATCATTTCGAAATATTTCTAAAAATTTTAAATAAACATAGTCTCTGAGTCAGCAATTCAACTTCCAGGAATTTATAAACCCAGATTTACTCATCCAAAATTGCAAAGATATTTTTACAAGTACGTTCACCAAAACAGTATTTGTAAAGGTTTTTAAAATAACAAACCTGGAAGCAAATAAAATGTCTGCCTATAGAACAAAGCAAAAACTATGATGCATCTCTACAGCAAAATACTATTCGACTACTAAAAAGAGTAAGATGAACACACACGTGTTAAATGGAAAGATACACAGATATGTCATAGTAAGTAAAAAGAAGCAAGCTGAAAAACAATGTGTACTATTTTTTAAAAAAAGGTTAAAAAGTGTTTAGATGTGTATATACAAAAAAGCTTTGGAAGAAAAAGAAAAAAGTAGATGCTGATATATCTGTAGAAAACATGGAGACTAGGCATGAAAGACTTCCTAACTTTTTGTATCATTGACTTCATTGGCTTGAATTATTTTTTTAAACGACAAAACCAATATATTTGCTTAATACAAACATTTAATCCCTTATCAGTATATGGAATGAAAGACTAACTTATTCCACAAATATGTATTAAACACCTGCTGCATAACGAGCACCACGACTTAAGCTGTGGATGCAAAGAACGAAACAGAATGAAAAACCCACGACCTGAAGATAACTCTCATCATATACGAATACAAAAAGAAAACTAAAGACTTTTTTTAACTTTCAGAAGAAAAGCAAGGCTCACTACAAGTGATAATACTGAGACCCAAAATAAAACTAAAATGACTCTTAAATCTTAAGGATTAAGCATACTAGAACTGACAAAAAACATATCAAAAATTGGAAACAAGTACCAATACTATACCAAGGCAGAAACACGTATATTGATAAAGATCATAAAACTATTTTTACGAAGGAACAAATGAATGAAACCTCATGATTTTAAAGCCAAACAAGTACATATATTAAAAAACAGATGCTATAAAAATGACTATTTTCATTCTGATTTTTCGGTCACAGTATTGAGAGAACTTTATTAGATAATCCTGTCCGAAAAATACGACAAAAAGGTAATAAATGCAGTGGTTTGCTAGCAGACTAGCTGGGGGGTTAAACTTCCGACTTAAAGGACAACGCACATACATTAATATGTACAAGTCGTGAGTGTATAGATCAATAAATTTTCAAAAAGACAACTATTGGGCTTTTCAAAAGAAAGCTCTGTAATTTTCTATCGTTTAATTTATACAAATTTCTACATATAGAAATTTCTATATATTAAATTTCTATATATAGAAATTTCCTAAATATAAAGTTGCATCGGGTAATTTCTTATTATAATATTAAAATCACCTATACTCTAAATACAAGTACCTTGAAAAAGTTTAAAGCTGTAATTTAATGAGTACTAAGTTTTACTTCCTTTTCCATCTCCTAGAGAATTCATTTTTAAAACCTTGAAGCAGAGCTCACTGCTCCTCCTGCTGGAAGCAGAGGCAAACCAACCTCTGGTAGGAACTCGGCCAGGCCCGTGAGCAGACGTCCGGGCTCCCGGCACAGAAAAGGAGAATTAAAACGTCAGCTCTACCGCGAGACCGAACACGGTCTCAGAAAATCAGTAACAGAGTAACCCTGAAAAAAGCACATTCACAAAGAAGGAAAAACACCTTCATGGGAGAACAGGCACAGTCACAGCCTCCAGTCGTCACAGGGGTTACCAAGCTCATGGGTCACACGCAAGCCCAGGAAATGCTACGGGGCAGCGTCCACATCCGCCACCGTCCCATCTAGAGACAGCAGAGGTCCCGCCAGAGGACAACCCCCTCACTTGGTCCCACCCATTTGCCAGTGGTTCCCTCTAGTCATTGTTCCCATCAGCACAGAAATGTGTCTCTACGGTGTTTCTGAACACGTTTAAGTCAACTTTATTGAGATATAATGTACACACAATAAGACACATGCTCTTAATTGTATGGTCCTGAGCGGCATCAACGTACACAGCCACGTATAACATTTCCATTACCAAGACGGTCCCCCATGTCCCTCTGCAATCAACCCCACCTCTCCACTTCCAGCCCCAGGTGACATCGGATCTGCTCTGTCGCTGTCGCTAAGTTGTGCCTGCTACAGAGTCCCACAGAAATGGAGTCACACGGTACATTCTCCCATCTGTCTGGCTTCTTCCGGTCAGTATGCTTGAGACTTGTCTCCATTTTGGTCTCAGAAATATACTCCTTTTTACTGCTCAGTAGTATTCAGCAGAAAGAACAATTCCATCTTTAAGACAGAAGGGAAGGCAGAAGGAATAGATAAGAACAGAGAATTTCTTAGATAAAAATAAAGAGAATTTCTGAAGCGAAGAGGAAGGTGGCTAGTTTAATAAAGCGAAGACCTGAGTGATCCAGGCTAGGCATGAGGAGGATGAAACACACCCGAAGGAGCTAACCGGATGGTGGCCAGACAGGGACCTCCTGTAACGGACAGAAGAAACGAACGCTCTGGAAGGAAATTTAGAAATGTGCAACAAAAGCTTCAAAACCGGACGTAACCACACACCCAGCAATGCCACTTCGGAGACTGTGTCCCAGGTCAGCAAGTATGGAAATGTACAAAGCTATAACCCCAAAGGCACATTTATAACAAACAGAAGAAAGAACACCCTAAATGTCCAACTACGGGGAGCTGGACACATAAATGAGGATAAATTCTTTACTCAGTCTACGGCCATGCCACTCTGAACATGCCCGATCCCGTTTGATCTTGGAAACTAAGCAGGGTCAGGCCTGGTTAGTACTTGGATGGGAGACCACCTCAGACTACCAGGTGCTGTAGGCGTTGAAAAAAAAAATTCTTTAATCAGAACGTTACCCTGGCATTTTAAAAAGACATTCAGAAAGTACTATTTGTTTACTCATTCAGGAAATATTTGCTAAGTGCCACTACGTACACAGTACTATGAACTTAACAGTCAAAACTTCTGCCCTCATGGAGCTTACATTCAGAAGAAAAATCAGGAACTTACAAAAAGGTGGCACAGAAAGATTTCGTTGTGAATATGTTTGCGTGTGCACGCGCGTTATGTACGCACACACGCATTTGACGATATCTGCCCAGACAAATGTATTCGCTGGGCCGGTTTGGGCATTAACTCTGAATGGTAGTGAATGAGAGCACTTTCTTAACTGCTGTAAAACAAGAGTACTTGTTTTAGGGTACTGTCTCAGCCCATTCAAAGCGCTCTGACAGAAACAGCACAAACAGGTGGCGTATAAACAACTGAAGTTTATTTCTCGCCGCTCCAGAGGCTGAAAGTCCAAGGTCTGGGCACCAGCATGATGGGCTGGGCGAAGACCTCTTCCACACTGCAGCGGGCCCGCTTCTTGCTGTGTTTGCACAGGGGATCTTTCTGGGGCCTCTTTTATAAGGGCGCTGACCCCATTCATGAGGGGCCCACCCTCATGACCTCATCACCTCCCAAAGGCCCCACCTCCTAACGCCATCGCTTTCGGCATTAGTTAGGTTTTCAACACATGTACGAGGGGGAGGAGGGCACAAACATTCAAGCTACAGCAGATACATGACTTACGCCGTCTATTTTTTTAAAGGTTTTAAAAAAAGGATTCTCACAGCGGATCGAGCTAAGTTAGAAAATCTGTTCCTCTCTCATCGTCAGTTATGAACTCTCTCTCCTTACCTCATCGTCAGTATACTGCTCGGAGGTCAATTTCAGCACGAGCCTGCACTGATCCACGAAAGTGCTCGCAAACAGCTCGGCATGGCTCAGAAACACAGGGATTTCCTCCTTGGTTAGGGGCTCATCAGCCATCACTTTGGCTATTATAATGTCTAACAGCGTAACCCTGCAAAACACAAAGGATTTTACGTGAACGTGCAATAATGAAATTCTACAATGCTAAAAACACTTACAGAGACCATTTTAAGAGAATATTTTTATTGTGACCTTCCTTTACTTGCTTATAATGTCTAGCTTGGAGAAAAAAATATTTTTGTGAATAAAATTTATCATCATCAATTACCTGCTTTTTAAAAATCTTGATTTCTTTGATGTAACATAGCTACAGAAACGAGCATCTTTCATATCCATTACTTTAAGCACTGAAATAATTCAACATTTCAGAAATGCTGTCAGTTTGTTTTATAATAATCTACAATAATACTAGCAAAGTTAAGCGGGCTAACATTGATTAACTACTTACTATTAAGCTAAGCATTCTACACGTTTTCTCATTTAATCGAGAACTCTACGAGGCGGGTACTGTCATCAGCCTCCCAGGAAAGTCGAGTCGGGTGATTCGTCTACTTGCCCAGGATCAGACACCCTGAGCAGCCGAGTCAGGGCGCAAACGCAGACTGCGTCTCCGACTCCTGGGCCACGCACAGTGAGCACGCATTACGCTGGCTTTCTTG
Source organism: Pteropus alecto (assembly GCF_000325575.1). Classification (NCBI taxonomy): domain Eukaryota; kingdom Metazoa; phylum Chordata; class Mammalia; order Chiroptera; family Pteropodidae; genus Pteropus; species Pteropus alecto. The sequence goes on from NW_006440626.1 coordinate 419,044, forward strand.
CCGAGGTTGGCCTTGTTGCTGTTTCATCATTTAGTTTACTAAAACACAAATCTGCCATTTTTTTACATTAATATTTAAATTACCAAGTAGATATTTCTATTCAACAACCTCTTTCCTTCATCCAGGAAAAACGAATCATAAACAAGGCAACCTATCCAGCATAAATTAAGCAGGACGCTCCTCAAAATAGTATTTTGATCGGGATCATACATATAAATTGTATTTATTTCTGTATCAAAAAGGGTATGAACACCTAAAATGCTTAGCAAATGGGAGAAAATACACTTACATTAGTTATGAAGCATTTCTTACTGAAAGAAAAATAGGAACGGTTTCCTGCTTCAAGTAAGAAATAAAACTAGTATACTGACCCAGTTTTACAAAATATCTTCCTATATTTTAATGGGAAAGATCATCAGTCTGGGGGTAAAAAAAAATCACCCACAGACCTTAATGATTTCAAATCTCCTAAAACCTCAGTTTTCTTACAGCAATTATTAACCCAAAAAACGGGAAAAGTCAGAAATGAATCTTTAAAAGACAAAAATATAAAGCAAGCTTGAATGATCACCCGAGAATAAATTACACTTCATGAAATGATGCTAGTTACATTAAGCCATGTACCAATAAAAACTTTTAATGGCTCTCACTACGAAGGAGTAGGTCCCAAATTTTTTAGTCTGGTGCACAGGGCCCTCCCAACCAGGTCCCCCCTAACTCTCCAACTCTCTCTACCTCTAGCTACCATCAAAAATCATCCTCTTAAAATAAAGGAATCACACATACAATACACACTCAAGTAGGACATTTTTTTCCAAAATCATTTACTTGCACGCTCCATTTGCTATCCCTGTTTCCAGGCCAGAAAACACGGGTACTGAAATGTACCATAGTCAGGGGAAACGGGATATAACGCGGAAGGTCTTACCTCTTCCACGTGGGAGGAACCACACAAAATACTTCCCTGGAAGCACAACAGAAAACAAGTGGTCTAACGCGCTACTCACTCACTGATTTATTCACTCAGGAGTGAAGAATGCAAAAGCAAGAAAGACCCAGTCAAAGAGGTCAGAGACCAGTTGTCTAAAATTACTGCCCGTCAATCAGTATGAAAGTCTTGCTTCCTTTAACCCAGAAATCATCACTCAGGCTGCGTCAGGCTCACCAGACACAGCCGCTCAATCCGGAGCCAAGCTTCTATAATTTCATCTATCAGTCACTGGGTGTCATCAACACTCTATTTCTAATTCACTTCTGATTACACAGTTACATACACTGTCATCAAAATTACAATTCCCGTTTCAAAAAAAAAAAAAGAAAAGATAGCAATGTACATATGAAGGATTTTAGGAAAAAATTCTGTAGCAAAATTTATATTTTAAAGTTATGCTTTAATTGATGCAGGCTACAATTTAAAAGCCATGCTTGTATCATCCTGAAAGTTTTTTATCAGAGGACTGGAGTGAGGGGAAAGAAGGAAGGGGTAAGGGTGAGTGAGTTTCACGAGCATTCTGGGGCAGGAAATAATATCCTGTTATTCTGGAAATAAAATATCTGTCATTCAAATTCAAAGACTAGCGTGTCTAACAAATTCTGAATTTACATTTGAACTATTCCGCACGTAGAATTTGTTGACTAGAGCGCCACAGAGGACAAAAATTTTATTAACCTGGACAACAAGTGAACCCAGACACAGGCAGACAGACGGCCGTTGCTGAATTTATCTCATCGGCCCCTCAGTGAACTCCAGATATAAGAAGGCACATGCGTTGCAGGGAAAAAGAGCGCTGGTTTCGGCATCGGACAAACAGTTCACACACCACCTCCGCTCCCTTCGTAGAAACCCAGGGCAAATACCTTAATGGATACAGCCTCACAGGGCCCTAATGAAGAGTAAATACCCCGGCTGTATGTTGCCTTCCACACATAACGACGATGCTGTCTGGAGGAAGAAGTCAAGGTCATCGAAGGAGGAGGGGTGGTGCTGATGGTGCTGACAGTAACAGTGGTGACAGTAATAAAAGTGGCAGTAACAATGGTGATATAGTAGTAGCAGTAGTAACAGCGGCAGCAGTAACAGTGGTCGCAGTAGCAGTGGTAATAGTGATGGTACTGACAGTGGTGGTGGAAAAGTAACAGCACGGTAGCAGTCGCGGTGGTGGTAAGTGTGGCAGAGTAACTGGTGGGACAGTAGCAGTAACGGCGGTGGTAGTAATCGTAGTGACGGAAATAGTAATCACGGGGGTAAAAGCTGTGGTAGTAACAGTGGTGTAGAGCAGTGGTGATAGACTAATCCTAGTAGTAATGCGGTGGTAGTAACAGCATGGTAACAGTGGTGTTGGTAACAGTGGTGGTACTAATAGCGGTGGTGGTAACAACAGTGGTAATAGTGGTGGTAGTAATATTAGTGGTAGTAACAGTGGTGGTAGTAAGAACAGTAGCAGCAACAGCATGGTAACAGTGGTGGCAGTAACGGTGGTAAA
>NW_006440626.1:421537-434125 GCF_000325575.1 Pteropus alecto
GCAGGAATAGCAGTGGTAATGGCGGCGGTGGTAGTAACAGCGGTGGTAGTAACGCGGTAGTAACGGCGGTAGTAACGGCAGAGAAGCACGGCAACAGAAACAGCCACACGCGTTTACCGAGTGATCCACACGCTGTGCGCTGAGCGCTTTACTTTCATCCCCATCAGTCTCCAGTTCCATGGGGGGCGGGGGGCAGGGGGCGCTACTATTATCCCCATTTTACAGATGGAACAAAGTTCCGAAGGGCTGGGTAACTTATCTGAAGCAGGAGGCGGCACAGCGACCTCTGCTGGTAGCTGCTACTACAAGACTATGAACCCCAAAACTCCCGAAGCTGTTTTCCAAGGGGAACGAGTTTAACACGATACCCCTGGGGAAGGGGATCCGAAAGCTGTCAGCGTGCAGGCTCTCGTTCCTCCCGAATCACAGCACACACGCGGGTTCCGACTCTGAAATCTGCCCAAACGAACCACCAGGGTGAAGGCGTCGACTGCGGCATTGAAAGGACGGTCCCTCCCAGGTCATCCCCTGACCCCTGGACTCTAAATCCCAGGTGGCTCTGTGAGTAGTAACTGCGGCATTGAAAGGACGAGCGCACAGGGAGCGTCGGGGTACCCGTGGCTCGGTCCCTCCACACCGCCCCGTGTCGTCCCAGGACCGCAAGCGGGTGCCGAAGGAATACAGTGCTTGTTTCTCGGAGGAACGGCCCCCATCCCAGAGGGACACTGGCGCTGGGCAGGCTGGGGCCACAGGCGGGGCACGCCTCCGGTGCCTGACGGGTGGCCCCCACTGCGCAGCACCGCAGGGTCACCCAGGGCTCTCCAGCGGAGCCCCTGGGCCGAAGCACAGACACGCACAGCGACCGTCTCCCAGCTCTCATGGGGATGGCACACAGCACAATTCCGGGCGCAGAGGAGAGAAATTATTACCCAGCTCTGTGGGGAGAAATCCTATTAATCGGTGAACGCGCAACTTTGGGCACAGAATACATGCGTTAGTGCCCCAAAGGCGTCAACAGGGAACCCAAGAGCCCCCACTTCCCTGCAGAGCTGCGAGAGCCTCCGCCAGGCCCAGCTCCCATCCCAACACCACCTGCCCTGCTCAGCACAGTCAGCACAGACACCGCCACCGGGCGCTCATCAGGCCCTTCATCCGCCCGTTCGCGTCGGTCCCTCCCAGGTCATCCCCTGACTCCTGGACTCTAAATCCCAGGTGGCTCTGTGAGTAGTAAGGTGACCCCACCAGTAAGTCCCCTTCCCAGCTTGTCTCATGCCGCCGTGTGGCAGAGCCGACGTTTTCCATCTGTGTCTTGTGTCCCTCTCACTAGAAAACGAGCTCCACGAGGGCGGGGACTGGCATCTAGCGTGCGGAGCAGGCGCTCAATCAACATTCATTAAACGAACCGAACCTCCCGTCACCAACACGAAGCCCAGCCCTGGCCTTCCTCCCCACAGCACGCTCACTGCTCTTCTGCGAGGATCTTTCATCCCAAACTGGGGTTCTCCAAAACACCCCCAGATTCCTGTCCCACTCCCTCAACTAGAACATGTCCATACTCTTCCCGTTAAGTGCCTGGCAAAATCCTGCCCGCCCTACAGGCGCGTCAACGCTGCTTCTTCCACAGAGTCTTTACTTACCCCAAAGGCCACAAGTGCTATCTTCCCCTTCCCTCCAGCCCCATGTCCCTAAGGCACTGTACTTGTTCCCCTCCTATGACATCTACCAAATCTGCTTCATGGGACAGTTATCAACACCCTCATTTGGCCTCCCCCCCGGCCCCGCGGCTGTCTGGCGAAGTTCACAGAAAGGCTACAGGATCGCTGAGGGTCGGCACCGTCTGCCTGTGGCATCTCCTTGCGGAACACAGCGCAGTGCCCCGCTCCGAGCGGGGAGTCACAACTGCTTAGTGAAGGGAAGCAAATCAAAGAAACTTTGCCGTAACTAACACCACAGAGGGGTGAAGTGTTCGCAGCCTTCTGTTTTCGCTTACGTAAAGCACCCTGTCTTTCTGATCAAGGCCCCGTTTCCTTTAACCCTAAGTGGTCAGATCTATCGCAAAAGTCGCTGGTATAATTAAATTGCTTCCATCTGTGTAGATGCGCGATTTAGAAGGCACACGAAACAAAGGTGCAAATCTCGAGCCAGAATGTTCTGGGTTGATGTTTTCTTGAAAATGAAGTTTGCTGCAGTTGGAAATCTGGCTGAGGCCATATAACCACGTGAAATATGAACCACAAAGACCCACCTCCAATAAAATCTATCTCCCAATAAAGCTGAGCGCTTAGATCACGTAGGTCTTTATTCATTCACAGAACTGACATTTGTTGACCAATCGTGACATTTAAGAACACCATGCTCGACATGACATCGATTTGAGAAACATCTCGACACTCAGAAGACAAACCACCAGCCGAAAGACAGTGAGCACCTCTTTTTGTAAAGGTGTTTAATTTATACGTCCTCTTATAGTATGTTGTTGGGTGTTTAAAGGTTTTTTTACATATAATGCAACTGTCACCTGACTTAATAGCTTTCAGCTCTAAGTGACATAGTGCAGGAGTTATCAGAACAGACTCCAGAGCGAGGCTGCCTGGGCTAGGAAGCGGTCAATTAAATGCTAAATTTCCGACTCACACATACTCTCATATAAAATAAGCATTTTGAAAAGAGCAAGATCTTATCCTAGAAAACAACCTTAACACCTCCTTGTACCTAAAAGGATGATAAGTGGAAATTTGGTGCCCAAGGATTACAGTCCCTTCTCCTACCTCCTGTCCTATGAACAGCCTTGCTGTGCCTCCAGAGTTCTGCCCTTCTCTTAGCCTTGAGCATATGTCTGCTGCGACCACCCGCCCCCCCGACATCAGAACTATAAAATTACTTTTGACAGTTACTCCGGAACGACAACAGTACTATCACCCACATGACAAATGATGCTGCTAAAAGTCAGCATCCTTTTCTTGAATACTAGTGTGTGGGCATCTCTGGTGTTCTCAGCGTTCAGCACACCACAGACGCCGGCTGAATGTAAACTCGATTATAAGAAGGAATGAAGCTCCACAGGAGCAAATAACCTGGCGACGGCACACTTCTGTTTAGTATTTTCCAAGCTTTTCTGACAAACAAATTTTCATCGCACACTGCCAACATATGGAATTTATAGAGAACCTACAACTGTCAAACTAGATATTAAACGATAAAGCTTAACTGCTTTATTTTTTTTGACAAGTAAATAAGAGTAGACGTTCTAGTATTTCTCGCCATACACAACAGGCTTGTCTTGCACACTCACGTTGGAGACAACTACAAAATGATGGCTGTCACCAAATAAAGGACAGACACCTGGAGAAAGAGGGCGGCAGCGTGGCTCAGAGACTCTGGCAAAGGACCACCTATCTCCAGGTTCCTGATTCAGCAGGTGACGCCACAGTCATCAATGTACTAAAATGGACCTTCTCGCGAGTAAAACAGTCATTCATTTACTCACGCTTTAACTAACAAAGCTTTTGTCTTGTGCCTGTTGTGTGCCAGCACCGCCTGGGAAATGCGCGCGTCACAGAGTGAGAACGGGTGAGCCCCGGCCCTCACGCGGCCGGCAGTCCAGAGTCACTGGCGTGGCGTCACGCACCAGCAAGCAGGTACACAGACGGCACGACGTATAACACATTACGTGATGACATGACAACAGCTCTCCTTCGAGAGCAAAACAGAGGAGGAGCAGGAGGTAACCCTTGAGCAGAAACTCACATGAAGCAGCGGCTACAACTATCTGATTAAAAAAAACAGAAAATGCTTAGTCTGTGATCCTCAGTTGGTTAGGTAATGGGTCAGTTTAAAAACAGATCACTTGATAGAAATATGGAAAATATAAACGAATATTAAAATACAATTAAACTACATATTCAGGTGTTCCTTACTGCAAAGCAATTTACTAATATATAGCACTGTTTATCATGTTACTTACTTTAGGTCAAAAACTACAAATAATTCCTTTTCTGAAATAAAAGTATACGTACATGATGGTGGCGAGGGGCAATGAATTTATAAACATGGTATTTAAACTGACGTTAGAAGCATAAACTTTTCTTTTTTGTTAAAAACGACTACTTAAAGAGGCCACAGAGCAGTGCATAAAACTTAATTGTTGGAACCCAAATAATAAGAATTTCAAAACCACTACAGTTATAAAAACTGTGACTACAATCAAAATATTAACATTTCTTAAAGCTCTTCATCATTAGATTGGCTTTTGCTCATCAGATTTCCGAAGAAGTTTTATTTTCTTAAGATGACATTTCTAATGGGAAAAGGAAAAACACATACTATTGGAATGGGAAGAGTACCGTGAATCTTTTTATTCGATCCTCTAATTTTCCAGGTCAAGAAGCTGAATCTAAACACGGTACAAGACCCGGCTGCAGTCTCAGAGAGGATTTCTATCCCAACAAGGCGGGGAGCCCAGGAATCGAGGACACTGCCCTCCTTGCTACGGTGAGGTCACAGTCTGAAATGTGTGTCGGAACCTACGCGTCGTTAGTATATACCCCTGGTCGCTAGACCAGTGGTGTGAACAAACGACACATTTCAAACACACGGCTGCAACACCTTGTTGCACGGATGACTATTACAAAACCGTGGTGTAAGTACAAGAGTTTGTTCTTAACGTTTCGTAACACGCCTTTACTGAACGATGGCGCCAACCTGGATTGTGCAACCCCACGGTAATCACCGCCTGCTGTGGCTAAGCCGTGATGTTAACCAACCAAGTTAAAACCATTACTGACACAGAAACATGTAGTTAGAGATTTTGTGCCAACTAAGAAACCACACAGTTTTTCAGTCACGTGTACAGGATACTCTATATGGAATGTTAAATACTCAAAACCACACTGGTTTTTGGGGTTACCTTTCTTGATTGCTCATTTTGGCATACATGGCTTTCACCAATTCCGGGCTTTTCAGAAAATGGTCTGTAATGATCAAGAACCTAAGAAAAAAGAAGGAAAAAGTTTGGTTACTAGAAACGTAGTAAAACAGACTCGGCCTTACCCACTTCGTAGGCGTCTTATACATAAAAGCACTCCTTTTCACTGAATTTTTGATTTGTTGTCATTTTAAAATGTTTTGAGAGATCACATACTATTGTTCTATTAGCAATCAAAAGAAAATTAAAACACTCAAAATATTTTCCCCCAATTCTACTTCTGATCATTTTCAACGGGAGAAAAGAGCCTACTATAGCTTTTATCTGAACTCAGAAAGGAAAATACTTCTTATAGCTTAAACGGTAAAATGAAATTTAGCTACAAGTTCACGTATAAACAGAAAACACATTAAATTGTTTTGGTCAGAAGCTTAGTGCTAAAATTAACCAAAGAAACAGACAAGTCATACTTTTTATTTAAACGCATGCCAGAGACAGGGTAATGAATACTGGCTTGATTATCTACTTTTCAAGAGCTCTCAGGTTACCAAGAAAACATCCTCATTGTCAGGCGATGCAGTCATCCAAACTCAGAGATCAATTTATGGGAACCCTCAGGCAAAGATTATAAGCATATTTCTCCAAAGTGCCACTGTGACAACTAAAAAGATTGAATAGTGCTATTAATTAATTCTGAATCATATTTACCAGGGGGCATCTGAAGGCTTAAGAGCTAAAGAAGACACTGTTTATAACCAAGGTTATGTAGTAATAAAAGAGTGGCTGTTAAACGTTAAATATTTTTACAATCACAGTTTATTTAATCACTTCTGAACAAATAAAATAAGTATGGCTTTCAGCATAACAGCCAGAGGAGGCATATTAACTACCACAAGACGCGGTCGCTTTACGCAGAAACGAAATCTAAACACATACTCCTTTTCTTCCACAACCTGATCAACATTTCGATGTAAACCATTTCTAACAATAATGGATAACAGTCAAAATTCTAAAACAATTTTCACATCAATTTAGGTAGCTTAGCGAACTGTAACAAGAACAATTCATGCATTTCAAGCCAGGTATACAAAATTGTGATCCTAAAGTTAACTCGTGTAACTCAGCTATTTGAAACTTAAAACACTGTCCCACAGGAACGTTCACTCAAAACCAGTGTTTCCAGCACTGTGCTGGGGCCTGGTCACAAGCCGTGTTCCCAAATTCTAACAGTGGAGAAAGACGCACACAGAAACGTTTACAGAAAACTGTCTTACATATAACATACACACGTTATGGATTACAGACACAACAATAAAGTTTATCTAACCAGAGGGCTGGGGGGAGAAAAGGTGACGAAGGATGGGCAAGAAGATCGAGGAGGCTGGAGGAGGTGTTCTGTGAAGCCTTAGCTGAAGGGGGAAGGAAGGACACTAAATGAGACGTGACAAAAAATAAAAACCTGGGCAAGAACAGCGATGTGCTCAGGGAACTCTAAGCAATAAAATACTAGCAGGGCTTAACGAGGGATTCAGGACTGAGAGCTCATATTCTTGAATGCTGCCAACAAACAGCCCTCAGCTGCCGGCCTCTGCAGAAGTCTTGGCCGAGAAAGCAGCTTCAACCAAGGTCCGGGCTCACTGGAGGCCGATGTGGTGACCACGCTTTCCTTTGCGACACTGGTCATTAGTGTTCTCTGTAATTCTTGATCACTTCTGTTGGCCTTTTCTAAGAACCAACTTGGCCTTTGTTCATTTTTTCTACTGTTTTCTATTTCACGGATGAGGGAAAGAAAGGCGGGTCACAACCAATACGAGCTCTGTAGCTGTGACCACCAGCAGCACCTGCAGCGAAAGCGAAAAGGAGCCATCCTCTGATCTTTCGCCCGAGATAAAATTCCCAGCAGGTCAAACACCTAAACTTCACTCGAAAGTGAAAGGACACAATACTGGAAGAAAAGCTAAGTACAGGAAAGGTCTTCACAGCTCTCACCCAAAATCTGGATGTAAGAGTTTGAAAAAGACTGACAAATTCATCCACTAAAAAATCAAAAATTTCTACATGGAAAAAGTGAAACAAGCAAAGTCAAAACACAAATTAAAAAAGAAAAAATATTTACATTTTATTTCAAACAGAAGGCTAATATTGCTAATTTAGAAAATATGCCCACACACAGATAAGGAAAAGACTTTTCTTTAGAGGAAAATGGGTAAAGAAAATGAGAATGAAAAAAGGCTCGATCTCATCGCAAGAAAAATAAAAAATATAACTTTACAGAGATAGCATTTTAAACTTTGGCAGGGCTGGCAAATCCAAAACTTCGACAGCACACTCCGGTAGCAAACATGTAGAAAACCAGGTACTGTCAAAATCTGCTAAGGGGCGTGTAGATGGTACAAATCTAGGAAGGACAACTTAGAAGAGCTTGTCAAATTATAAAAGCACATTCCCTTGGACCTAGTCGTTGCACTTATGAATTTATGTGACAGCCATACTTGCCCACACACACAAGACAGATGTACGAATGAGGCTATTATCTACCGCAGCATTTTGCAGTTATGAAAACTGAGAACAATCTAAATGATCAACAAGAATGGGCTGATGAAATAAATCCTGCTATATGCATACAATGGAAGAGAATGAGGAAGTTTTTTATATGGTGATCTGGAAAGATCTCAAAAATGTACTGCTTAGTGAACAAAGACGCCCAGCCTGCGGGGAGCGGGGGGACTGAGGGCGTGCCTGTGAGGGCTGCGTGGAGGAATGAGAGAGGTGGCTGGGGGGAAACTATGCGTTTTCATATGAGAACAATATGAATGTATTATCTACCGAGAATTAAATATATAATTTAAGCAATAAACCCAGGCAAAGTATCCTCAAATCGATTTCTATTGGACAAGTATTCTGCTGACGAGCGCAGACGCTGCCACGCCCGGCCAGCGTCCCCGGCCCCTCACGTTTCCGGCCAGAGAACTCAGCTTAAGTTTCGTCTTAACAGTAGCTATTTGTGGGCAGGCAAATTTCAGTCATTTCTCCAAAATAACTTAATAAATCGGTATCTACTCTCGAACAGAGAGAAACAGAAAGAAAAGATGAACTACCTTCGCCTCTCCACCACGGCAACTCAGAGGCACAAAATACAGGTCATCTAAAGGCTAGGTCAAAATCTGATCACTAAAATGGAGTCCCCACTACATCCTGGCAAAGAGTCACTGATGCACACAAACCACGTCACAGACTAAACACTGCCAAATACGTCTTTTCTCTGTCCACAATCTCGTACATCCCCTCTCCCCGATCCGAGCCATCCTTCAGCTTCTAGGTCAAGTCTCACGTCATCTGCAAGGCCTCCCTCAGTGCCAGGCCAGGTGCCCCCACTGCCACGTGCTCCCGGGCACCCTGGGCTTCCTCTTCCGAGCGCCCATGCTGGCCGCACTCCCTATGAGATGTCTCTGCTCAGATGTAGTGGGCGCCTGAACTTTAACAGGGCCAAAACACACCCCTCCTCTCCGCCATCCCCATCCCCATCCCCAGACGGGTCCAGCCACCTCCTCCTTCAACAAGACGAACACCTCGCTCCTCCCATTCTGGCCTCCCATCCTGGCCTCCCATCCTGGCCTCCCATCCTGGCCGATCTCTACCCAGCTCACCCACAAATAACCCTTCCCGCAGTCCAGCCAGCGCTCCCTGCTTAGCGTATTCAATCTACTCACCTGTCCCCATCCCCCATCTCTACCACCATCACCTCCCGCCTGATGACTACGACTGCGCCCTCAAAGGTGCGGCCTCCATTTTTTCCTGTCCCCAACAGTTCAACCTCTGTCCAGCAGCCAGAGGGACCCTGCAGAACAGAATCCAGCAGATGCACACTGCGCTTAAATCGCTCCCATTGGCCCCCGTGGAACAGAGTACAATCAACCATCTTTTCCTGTTTACACAGCCCTACGTAACTGGCCTCCAGTCACCTCTCGGACTGCGTGTCCCAAGACTGTCTCCTTTGCCCATTATGCTGCAGCCGCCCTGGGTGCTGGGGTTCTTCGTGCTGGGCAAGTTCACCGCTCTGACTATTCTTCCCAACCGGTCCCCACCTCCACCCCCGACAGATCTTCAAGTGGTTGGCTACCTAGTTCTCAGCTCGAATGTCACCAACTCGGAAAATCCCTTGACCTCCGCATTTTAAAGTAGCACCTTGTGGCTCGAAGTCACATCACCTCCCCAGAGTACTTCATCAAGATCTGACGTTCTTCACGTTTTTTCATCGTCTCTCCTCCCCACCAATCATATTTAAATTGTAAATAATAAAATAGCTAATACCACATAGCATTTCCTGTAAGCCAAGGACCATTCTAAAGGACAGCTCAGTACACAAAACATGCTGCGTATTATTCTTCAAAGCATTTACCTGACATCTTTAATACATTTATTTGGAGATTTCTGGTCATTATCTTTCTTACTAAATTGTAATGTCTTATCAATTTTGACTCTCCGGTGTCATTAACAATACCTGGCACGCTTCAAAAACCCAACAACTGTTAAATTAATCAACTAATTGATTTATGTGTGGAATGAGCAGCTCTCAGTTTTGCGTTTCCTAAAAGCCTGCAGAGTAGAAGCAATTTCTAAACCACAGGTTCTCCAAGATGAAAGCAAACCGCATCTTCATGAAAAGGGCAGTCACTCCTCACAGAGACCGAAGCGCTGCCCTGCGACGTGGCTGACAGCACTGTCAGCAACATCCTCAAGGCAGGCCGAGAAACGAGACAGAGCGAGTCCTCATTTAAACGTGACTACGGAAAAGCTAACGCTCACAAAGCAAGCTGTCGATGCCAAAGCGCTGACCACATTTTTACATCATTTTCCAAAATGGCTAAAACACAAAATGCGTGAAGGTCCCTCTCCCTAGCTCTTCCTTTCTCTCACGTTCTCATTTCTAATTGGTTTTGAAGTATGTGAACTGTGACAGATTAATCGTTATCTGCATTACAGTGTTTGTACACCAAATCAAAGGTAGTAAAAGCCACCTGAACATCAAGGAGCTACAGAGAAAGACAATTAAAGGCGAGTATGTCCCCAGGAAGCAGAGGTAATCCTAAAGTCAGGGTTTGGGGAAACTTTTTAAAAATGAAAGCTATTATCTCCATTTCCATACAAGCATGTCATGTCAAAGCTACGTTTATAACATTTCACTGACTGCAAAAACCTGGAAAATGTTTTCACACTTCACAGATTAAATGAAGAATCTGACTTAAACACACTCTGGGAAAGGAACGCCACTCTATTTGTCTTGAGATCTGAGAAATCCAACCCGTGGTGGCTTAATACAGCGACGTGCACGAAGGCTGCGAAGCCGCAGGGCCAGACGCCCGCCGCCAGGGAAACGAAGCTTCAGGCGCAATAAGACAGAAACCCGTCGGTCTGATGATTCGATGGCGGTGCTTCTACTGGAGAACAAAGGAGATACGAGCTCTGAAAAAAATACGACACTAACTAGAATTCCCTGAAAGCTCCCGGGCAAGGCACCGGGTGACACCACGACACACGGGCAGGGTTCAGCCTCCCTAAGCTCAAGGCCACACTGTGGAGGAGCAGTTGTCACAAGAATTAAGAGGCCAAGTTTCGGTCTCCAGAGCGCTAGGCTTGACTCTCAGCCCGACGCTCACCGGCAGAGGCGCTCCGCACACGGCGTCTACCCTCTCCGCGTGGGTGACGGGCTTCTTCAGAACTAACGCGCAAGAGTCAACCCCGACCAACAAGGGAAATGAAATACTAGCTAACTTCTAAAGCGGCAGCAGACAATAAAGGCGATTCATTCATTCATAAAACTTACCGAGTTCTTGTGGCCATCTGCCATTGTTTTTTTCCTTCTAGAACTGAATAACAGAATTCTTTTTCCTTTTAAGAATAAACCCCAACCTTCCAGCTGGGGCTGTCAGCTACATAGATCCAAAAGCCCTGCCACAGAAGTGCACGTGGGACCCCGGTCTGGCCCTGGAAAGAAAGGAAACTGACAAGGGCCACGTGCACGTCTGGCAGAGACCCGACTGGCTAACGTTCTTCCGGTAGAATACTTCTTTGTTTTGAATTCCCACACTTCTCAATACATTTACCAGCCAATGTTTATGAAGCAAATTTTTATAGATATCCTAAAGTATTCCAACATTTCACAGATGTACACACACACACACACACACACACACAAGCTGTATTCCACGTGCGACTGAAAGTCAGGGCTGTGTGTAGATGTCTGGAGAAGCACACGGAATAGACCAAAGTGTAAACCTAAGTTTTCCATGCGCTGGGAAACCCAGACCCGCAGGAGCTCCGAGGTCCTCCCGCAGTGTCCTAGGGAAGGCTGGCCGGACCCTTGGGAGTCTCTCCGAAGCCAGACAGAACCAGATAAGCCTGTGGAGACTAAAGGCTGACCCACCAATCACCCAACTCATTCAACAAATGCGACACCCCACGTACGGTTCTTTGTCTGAGGCTGGCAAACTTTTTTCATAAAGGGCCAAGCAGTAAATATTTAAGACCGTGCGAGCCAATCCTCTGTCACAACTACTCAGCCTGCCACCGTAGCGGGGAGCAGCACAGATGGCAGGTAAACAAACGTGTGCCGATGAGACTGTCTACAGAGCTGGCGGTGGGCTGGGCTTCGCCAGCACGTGTTCGCGACAAATTACAGGGCGCTAAGGGGCTAACCCTACATTCTAGCCACAAGGAAATAAATAAAATGCTAACTTTCTGTAGTGACACGTGCTGCCAAACAAACAAAGGAAAGGAAGGGGGTGTGGATTCGGGGGGCACGTGAATGTACGGCGCCCTGACGGCCTCTCTGAAGAGAGAGGGGACAGCCACGCGGAGACCCGGAGGAAAACCATTCCCAGCAGAAGCAACAGCAGGTGGGAAGATTCAGGAGAGAACAATCTTGGGGTTTTCAAGGAAAAGCGGTGAGGCCAACTAGAACTAAAGAGCACCGGGGAAGTGGCAGACAGAAGATGGGAAGGCAGGTCAGGAGCCAGGACGTGACAAGCTCCTCCTATTTGCTCCTCGGTGCCATGGAAAGCCACCAGCGGGCTTATTTAAACAAGAAGAGTGGCAAGCTCTACAACGAGTTTTTAAGAGGTCGCCCTGGGTGCTGTGTGGTGATTAAGAGGGCACAGCAGAGGCCGAGAGCTGAGTGAGAGTCTCGGCAGTGGTCCGCCCACAGGAATGACAGTGGTGCCTCGAGCTGTCACGGCGGAGGTGGTGTGAAGCGCGTGGCCTCGGAACACAGGGTGCAGACAGGGCTGGTAAGTGCAAGTGGGTGAAACTCGAGAATGAGTCTCAGGTTCAGAGTTGGAGAGGGGACCAGGCCTCGGCGAGGGGGTGAATGGCGACGCCGCTACTGAAACCGTAAAGACGAGGGAGCGACAGCCGGCTTTGGGGGTGGGGACAGCGGAAGCCCGGTTGCGACCTTCACTAGTTTGAGATGCCGACTAGAAGCATACAGTAGGAAGCTGCACACCTAAGTCTGGAGCTCTGGCAAGAGATCAAGGCCAGACACATATGTTTGGAAATTATCAACTCAGAAAAGAATTTTAAGCTGTGGATCTAGGTGAGGGACCGAGGGACCGAGCAGCTGGAGAAGTGGCCACGGGCCGCGCCAACTTTGGGCAGACATACAGGAC
>NW_006440626.1:434168-445160 GCF_000325575.1 Pteropus alecto
GAAAGAGTGCCTGAATGAAACCAGCAGAGAAGGAAAAGGAGACACGGATGAGACAGAGTGAGCTCCCCCATGAGGCCTTTCGGGCCTGGGATCCACTGTGCCTACAAATCCAGTGACTCCAGGCCTCTCGGTTAGCAAGCCAATGAAGTCCCTTTTGCACACGTGCTATCTGCGCTGGGCTTCGGCCACTCGGATTCAGAAGACGCGTGACTGACACAACGCCCACCATGCTGCCGGTACCTTGTAAAGGTTCCAATAACAAACAACGCTGAATCTTGCGATCGGGAAGCTCACAGGTGAAGGGACAAGTGTTAGATGCCATGAAATCTGAGTGCTCGGGATACTCAGAGAGAACAGAAGAGGGGACACAGATTCAAACCGCAAAAAGGAGGACAATTATATTTACCTTCCTACTATCTCTACAGTTAAGGAAATAGCAAAACTTACAGGGATAACGCAAGAGACATCCCTAGAACACAGGGACATCGATCAGTCTGGGAGTGAAACTGTCATGCAAAATAAATCAACTAGGTAACCCAAATACCAACAAAAAATAATACTCTACTCACGGTTATAGAATTTCTGTATAGCGATAATGCGTATAAGTTCAAAGAATGATAAAGTTTATTCTGAAAGAGGCCGAAACTGAAGGAGCTCATACCTCCCCGTAACTGAGAATTCTTAAGTACACGTCATCCCTTTCGACCACCTTTTCTCTGCACTAGTTCTGTGACCTTGGTCCAGCTGGTTAAACCCGCTGAAGTCGCAGACTCTCATCCGTAACTGGTGGCAAAATACAATCACAGGGTGGCATGACCAGGAAAACGAGGTCCCGTACACAACACACCCCGCACATCTCAGGGCAGACAGGCACCCCACTTTGTCCCCTCCTGTGTATCCCACACTGACCCTGCCTGATCCTTTCTAACCTCCTGAGGCACGTGTACTGGGCTGTCAGATACAGATGGATTCAAATGCCAAAATTCAACCCTTGGATTCATCCAGGGTTATCTAAGAGCATGAAAACATCTTTCACACCTACAAACAAATAGAACAAACATTTTTAGAAGGACATCATCCCAATAATTCAAACGGAGTAGTGCCAAAGCCTTCCTCGCCTACACTTTCCTGTTTCTGGGGGACTGAAACAAAAAGACCCAAAGTCATTGAAACCTGACATTTGTCTCTTTCCAAGAAAAGATTCTAACCCATGAATTCTAACACCATGAAGTTTTGTCGTCTTTGTTGACTATCGCATAATGCTGGGAGTGCTAGGGCAAAAAGTGGGTTTTTTCTCTAATTTTCAGGGTTGAGTTCATATTTAACAGTGAAAAGTAAAAATTTTGTTGGACGCCTCTGGATATTTTGTGGTCTCATTTTTATTTACCAAATGCAGAGTTCCTCTCATGTAAATCCAAGCATTCAGCATACAGACTGCAGAAGACATCAGTTAACTACTATGCCCCTCCTTTTTCCTGTCTAATCCCATTTGGTGACCTCTGAGAACTTTAACTTCAGTGCTACTCTGAAGCAGATTTTATATTTTGCCCTTTATGACCTTTTGCCCTTTATTTCACGCTTTTAAAAAAATTGCAGATCGTTAAAATATAGATTTAAGACACTTAACAAATAAAACAGAATTCAGCTACAGAAAATTCCTCTTGGTAACCTGACTCTAATGATTCAAGCATCATGTTAAAAACATCTGCATCCTCAGAGAGGTTTTCTAAGTTGAACTTCTGTTATACAAACGGTAATTCAAATATAAATGAATGTTCAGAAATAGAAATAATTTTAAAATTAGGTTCAATTTCAACCAAACAATCCAGTTCACACTAAAAGACGACAAAACTGGGAAAGTTCATACCTCACCTGTGACACGCAAGTGGGATTACTGGTAGCTCAAGGCTCCCCACCTAGAGACGATCTGTCCTAAATACACTGACCACCATATGGAAAACAGACGTAAAAACAGACGTTAAAGAAAACAGATTACGAGCACTAATAAAGAAAAACAACAAAAATTTTGGTGAATTTTATAATGATGAAAGGATCAATTCCTCAGAACACATAGCAATCACAAACATATATGTAACTCACGACAAAGCCCGAAAATAAGTGAGGCCAAATGGACAGATCTAAAACGAGAAATAGATCGTGGTGAACAGAACTAGACAGAAGACCATCAAGGAAACAGAAGACTTACTTAAACACAATAAGCCAACTGGACCTAACACTCCACCAGAAACAGAATACACATGGAACATCCTCCACGACAGACCAGATGTTAGGCCATAAAACAGGACTCGATATATTTTAAAACAATAAAATTATGTAAAGCATGCTCAGCAACCACAATGACATGACACGATAGTGCATTTCTCATCTGGACGGATGCCCACAAGACACACACCACCCTAATCTCTAACGAACAGTCCACCGCAGCCACAACAGCCTGATCCACGCACCTCCACGCTGCGGTGACTGAGGCTGCGTGGACCACCACTGACAGGGCCTCTGCGAGATGAGATGCGACAAGCACGGAGAGCACCAGGCACACTCTGCCGACTCCTCTGAGCGCCTGCAGCGTCGTCCAAGGGACCCTCCTCTGTCTCCAGGACACGTGGATCCCCTCACCCTTCAAGGCCCAACCCAACCTCACTCCCCCTTTCACAAGGCCTCCAGAGTCTGCAGAGAAACTTTTCCTATTCTGTCAACGTATGACGTTTTTACTTGTGTTCGATTATTCTAACTCAAATTTTTCTTAGCACCTCTTAAGAAAGCATCTGTCAGAATGTTTGGGAGCAACTACATTTCTAATGAGACACTTACGGCCATTCCGACTCGGGCTGCTTATAATGAGCTTCCACCACGTTGATTGCGATGTTGAGGTTTTCTTCCAGGTCTTTCATTCTTGCAGAATTCAGGGAAGTGAACAAAATCATGGAGGAGTAGGAAACAATTTTTTTGTCTGGATGATTTAAACAAGACCTTCCGAATAAAGAAATGAAAGTGTTAGCCCAATTTAACAACATGGCACAATGATTACAGCACATAAATAACAATCCCATTAACGAATTCAGTACATACTCTTTTTTAAAGATTTAATGAAGAATTACAACGCTCTGAAACAAGTACATTATTTACTGTAAAAACAGCAAATACAGAATTAGTCGAACACAAAGTATCCATTAACAGTTACGTGGGACAGACTGTCTAAGGGAAAGATGGTTACACTGGCAAGAAAAAGCACCTGGAGTCAAGACCCTCAGTGCGAGTCATGGTTCCGCCGCCCACCAGCGACATGATCTTAGAAAGGTGACCAATTATGTGATGGGTCTTGCACTATAGCAGAATTTCATTTTTCATTTAAACTTCATAACACTCTTCTGGAGGAGGAACTATTCTTATGCTATAGATAAAGACTGTGTTGACGGACTGCTTTACTTGCCCAAAGATACAGAGCTAGTACCAGCCAGAGCTGGAGTCCTGATCTGGTTATATCTGCCTCAGAAACACAGGAAGAGTGACGTCGCTAACCTCTCCCAGTGTGTTTTCTGACATAAAAATGGACCGAGATAACGAGACCAGCCCGGCCCACCGCCCAGGGCCTCTGTGAGGATGAGATGTGATAATGCACGCAGAGCACTGGGCGCCGCACTGGCTGCCCGAGGGCCCCTCCGCTCTGTCTCTACGGCACCTGGATCTGGCTAGTTACACCAGTTCATACACAACAGGTGCTCACCTGTTCCTTCACCTGTTCCTCCACCCCCCGCACCAAAGCATGAGCTCTTCGGGAGTTCTGTGTTCCACTCAGTTGGCCCAGAACCTGGCAGACGTTAGGGGGCCCAATACGTTTCAAAGGAATGAATTCTCCAATAAGAAGTAATTTCTATTTGTGCAGCTAGAATTCGACAATTCTTTCCTTCCGCCTAAGCTCAATTATTAATCATAAACATAACAGGCAGATAAATGCCTTCAATTCTAATTATCTGCAGGAATTGGAGTGGCAGTTATAGACTCAGTGAGCTAGAAATAACATGAGAGTCAACTGATGCGAACACCACATACTGCGGATAACCCGCTCGGCAGCGACGGAGCTGGGGTTGGAAGCCGGGCCCACGCTCTCGCACAGGGCCTGTCTCTTCCCCATCCTGCCTCCAGCTTTGCTCTCAGCGCTCAATTTCTCATAGACTAACAGCCGCTCAGCACAAAGCGGGAGCTCGCCAGGCAAAGTACCGCGAACGAGCCTAGCGAAGCGGGTGGGTGCCGCTGCCCTCACGCTCCACAGCTACCGAAACGCACGGCGCTGCGGAGCGAACGAAGAGCCTGACAGCCGACGAGCGATTAACTCGTGGCCCTTACTTTAGTGTTTATGGCCTGTTTCTTATTGTCTTATAAATTCTGTTCTTATAAATCATAATGTCCTTAATATTTCTTACTTTAACCAAAACTTCCGTTTTCTTCAAGTCGAACTGACATCCAATGAAGGGCACATATCTTAAGTGTACGGCTCGATAAACTTATAGATGGGGACACACCTACGCAGTAACCGCCACCTAGACCAAGATGAGGGACATCCCCGAACCCAGCGCCCTCTCTCAGCCAGCTGAGCTGCCGCCACCATGGAAATCACTGCCCTCGAGCCTGTTACCGAAGGGTCATTATTCCTGTTTCGGAACTGCATGTAAATGAAATGACAGAACCACAACCCTTTCCGAAGGTAGAAAACTCGCATCAATATACTCACAAAAAGAGTTCCGGGAAAGCATGCAACCAAACGGCAGACTGGGACGCTTCATTCCGTGAGGCGATATTGCCCAAAAACTGCAGGCCGCAGCGAAAAGCTGAGAATTTGTAAAAGTGAAAAAGATGAGATTTAAAAAAGTTTAACACAATGAATAAATACATCTTAATAAGAAATATTCCCCACGGGGTTTCTGCTAGGTTCTTTCCATTACAAAGGTCTCTTGTCACAATGGACCTTTGGGTGTGACAATATTAACACGCCTTACCACAACAATGTATTCTATAAAATTCACTTCTTAAAAAGATTATAAATATAAAGATAAGCATAAACAGTCCTGTAGTTACATTAAATATCACTGGAATACGTGCTCCAATTAAACTCTTAAACTGGATTTTTAAAAATTTAACTACGGGCTATTTAAGACAGACATCTGAAACTTAAGATTACAGACGTACTGAAAAGTTAAAGTGTGGTAAAAAGATACACGAGGCAAACACCAGCCTAAAAAGACCATCAGAGACCACTTAAATCAGACATAACAAACCTTAAGGCTAACGATTAAGGCAAAAAGTGTCACAGGAGATTTCTTGAAAAAGTCATTTCAGAATGACTGAATTCACCAGACAGCTACAGTAATTTTAAATTAGAACGACCTAATAACACGGCCTCAAACACACACAAGCACACACGCAAAACTGACAGAAGTATAAAAAGAAAAATCTACAGTTAAATTGGGCGATTACAATATACCTTGCTCAGTAACTCACGGAACAAGTAAACAAAAAGAGTATATTTTAAAGATCTGAATTAGACTTAATGATAACGTTGTTGGTATGTTAGAATATTTCGCCAAATAAAACTGCAGAAGACTGGACGAAATCCAGAATGCTGACAACAACAGATGCCGGTGAGGACGTGAGAAGCAATGGGAACTCTCGTTCGACGCTGGTGGCAATGAAAAATGGCGCGACCGGTTTGGAAGACAGTTTGGCAGTTTCTTATGAAGCTAAACATGCTCTCAGCATACAATCCAGCAATCGTGCTCCTTGGTATTTACCCAAAAAACTGAAAACTACATCCACACAAAAACCTGCAAACAAATGTTCACGGCATCTTTACTCGTAACTGCCAAGACCTGGAAGCAACGAAGATATCCTCGGTGAACGGATAAACTGTAATATGTCCAGGCAACGAAGTATTATTCAGCGCTAAAAAGAAATTGTTAAGCCATGAAAAGACACAGAGATAACTCAAGTGCATGTCACCAAATGAAAAAAAGCCAATGTGAAAAGGCTACATCGCGTACGATTCCAGGTACGTGACATTCTGGAAAACGCAAAATGATGGAGACAGCAAAAAGACGAGTGGCTGTCAGGGCCTACGCGGAGGGAGGGACGAACGGGCAAAGCACAAGGGTTTTGAGGGCAGTTGAAACTACTCTGTGTGACACTGTAAAGGTGGACTCACGTCATTACACATTTGCCTGAACCTGCAGAACGTTCAACACCAAGAGTGAATCCTAATGTGAACTACGGACTTTAGGGGATCATGTGTCAGTGTAGATTTGTCATTGTAATAAATGAACTGTTTCGGTGCCAGATGTTGACAAGCTGTGCGGGTGTGGAGCAGGAGATAAAGCAGAAATCTCTGTACCTTCTCCAGTCTGCGAACCTGGAACTGCTCGAAAAATTAAAGTCTATTAAAGAAAAATTTCTGAGGAACAACAGAACTGTTTAGTGACGAAAGAACGAACAAACGAACGAACGAACAAACGAAAGAACGAAGACCTAGGCTCAATTCCAACTTATCATGGACCCAAACAAGTGATCTAACCTGTATAAGGCCCAAACTCCTCGTCACATGACGGGGACGCCGTGTAGTTACTGGTCACCGTGAGGACAAACTGTGAACTACTCAGGAACCGCGCTGAGCATGTGGCCGGGCCACGCTCTCAGCCGGCGCACGACGTGGACCTGATACGACGTTGTTGTACAAAGTCAACTTCTCAGACTGTAAATGGAAGCGCGTCTGCCTCTGCGGTCACAGACTCTACATGGAAACCGTGAGCACACGCCTGGTGCACAAACCCTTCCGAGAACACGGCTCCTGAGACCGGTACATCCGCCCTCATTACAGACCACAGGAAGCCAGGGCCCCAGAGGCTGTCGGCGACTTGATCAGAGTTACACAAGCATCAAGGATCACCATGCTGGACTTTTCTCTGAGATTGCAGCAACCTAACGTGGTAGGAGTGTTACCTCATGCTTATCAGAAGCTCTACCTGGGAGCTCGTGTATTAATTTGATTAATAAAAAGGGAGGTTTTTTTTAAAAAAAACTGCAGCACACGCAGTCTTCTCAAAGACGTATCGCATACTGTAAAACAGTACTTCACATAATGGGGCAAAAGACGACTCGACAAATTTTAAAGAATCGACGTACAGATAGCGACCACTTACCACTCTGCAAATAAATCCTCTAAACAGTCAGAAAAACCCCCATGTTTAAAATGAAGAGATATACGTCTAAACAACCCATGGGGACACCATAATGACATCAAAAAAGACATCATAATGAAAATAAAATATTTCAAACTGAATGTTAACAAAAATACTACAAACCATAACTTTTAAGATGCAGGTGACACAATACATAGAGGGAAATGGATACCTTTAAAATGCATACGCTGAGAAAGATGAATGAAAATAAATGAGCTAAACATTTGCTTGAAGAAATTATTAAAAAGATGGCAAAATAACCCCCCAAAAATGAAAGAATAAGATGAGGAGGAATCAATTATTTAAATTGAAAACAATCATTAAAATAGAGAATATCAACAAGCCCAAAATTTGATTCTTCAAGAAGCTCAATAATGATCAACCTTTGGGACGACTGATCAAGAGAGAAAAGGCACAAATAACACAGATTTTCAGAAATGTAAAAGAGGACACTGGCACACATCTTACAGTCATCAAAAAAAGAAAATCAGAAGACATTTCAAATATGTCAAACTGTTTTGAGAACTTAAATAAAATAAACAAAACCCTAAAATATAACTAACTAAAACTGATTCTGTAAAGAATTCTGTAAAACATTTAGGAGAGCCTGACGATTCCTCTAACCATTAAAAAAAACTGAACTGGTAGTCAAATGTTTTCCCAAAAAGAAAACCCCTGACCCAGATGACTTCACTGGCCAGTTCGCATTCAAGGAGAAAATAATTCCAATTTACGCAACTCTTCCAGAGAACACACTAAAAAAGAATAGATTCCCAAACCAACTTCACGAGGCTGGCACAACTGTGAGACCCGGACCAGAACACAAATAGTACCAGGAAGGAAAATATCTCATGTAAAAAATACTGAACAACACATTAACAAAATGAATCTAATAATATATAACATGACAAAGTTGAATTTATATCTGCATCGAAAGCTCCTTTAACATTAGAAATAAAATTTATAACTGACCACATTAACCTATAAAGGACAAAATCATATCTGACCATCTCAAATACTACCGAAAACAGTTGATAAAATGTAATACCGGCTCATAAAAACACTCTGAGCTACGAAAGAACAAAAGGGGGCTTCTATAACCTAAAAACGGGCATCAGCAAAACTCTCCAGCACACACTATAACTGCCAGCTGTAGAGAGTGTTCCCTTTGAAAGGGAATGAGGCGAAGGTACCTGCTGCTACCATTCCCAGTCAACACCACTGAAAATCTGTCAACAAGACAAAAAAATACAAGGTTAAGAACTGGAAAAGAAACTAAACTGTCACCGCAACCTACCAGATGAAATGGCATTTCTAATGTAGAAAATATTTTTTAAATGTGTAAGTTGTTTGAATCAACATGAGAGTTGATAAACATTGCTAGATACAAAGTCAATATAAAAAAGTCCATAGTTTTCCAATATATAGAAAAAAAGCAAAAATTTTAGGAAAGCATCAATGTAACTTAAAAAATGTTAATGTAACACCACTAAAGTACTTCTAAAACCTGATTGAGATATATTAAAGCAGAACTACGTAAAGAATTCTATCATGTTCACAGTTAGAGGACTGTTTTTATCTAGAGATTAAATGCAGTCCTGGTCTGAACTACAACAAGGTGTGTGTGTGCGCGTGTGTGTGACTTCACACACCAGAGGATGTGTTCATGTTTGTGTGAGTGCTCTATAATTTGATTAGATGACTCTAAAATGAAGATACAAAGGGCCAAGGATAGCTGAGATGCTGGTCAAAGTAATGAGGTAAGAGAATTTTCTCTCACAAGACAGTTAGCACTGGGTGATAAATACAGTGTGGTCGTGGAGCAGGAATAAACGGACCAGCAGGGCAGACCAGCACAAGAAACAATGGCGGAGACATAACAGCAGCTAGCTGAGAAAACCAGTCTTTTCGAAAATAATGCTGGGATAATTGGGTATCGGGGTACAGAAAATTGGAAACTGGCCTCCTTGCTCACACAACACAGTAAATTCAACTCCATGTACTAACTTAAATGTAAAAGAATAAAAATAGAAAGATTTTAGAAAAAGACACTGCAGAATAAGAAAAAGTTTTAAACAAGACATATAATACCCGTAAAGAAAAATATTAATACACTAAAATTAAGAACATTTTTTTCTCAAATTTTGACACGAGTTGGGTTTTTAAAAAAAAAAAAAAAGCAACTATAAACTAGGAAAAGATATGGAACACATAATTGCCGTGGGATTCACATATACACCATATGAAAAGAGCTCTTATAAATCACTTCAGAAGACAAACAATCCAATAGAAAAAGAGGCATTAAAAAACCCCACAAGCCCGACCCCGTCTGATCTTGGAAGCTAAGGAGGGTCAGGCCTGGTTAGTACTTGGATGGGAGACCACCTAGGAAGACCAGGTGCTGTCGGCGTAAAAACTGAAAAATAAGGGATTATAAACTGACAAGGTCCTTGCAGTCTGTGAGGTCAACCAAGGGTTGCCTCGCCTAAAATAAATTTAAAAACCAAAAACGTGAAGAACATTTAATAAGATATCCAAAAGGCAAATCTATATAAATATGAAAAAGTGCTCAACCCCATGGGAAAATCGTACCCACCAGATTGGTAAAAACTGCAGTTAGGAAATAACAAAGTGTTTTGTGAGGATGTAACGCAGCAGGAAGGACAAGTTCTCTAAGGTCCTTATGTCCCCAGGGAGTCCACCAGCCCCGGGGCACAGACTGCCCTGAGGGGGCTGGGAGTGGGAAGCCCTTAGCAACGACTGCCTCTCAGCCCCAGAGCTACCCTCATCTCCTGCTCTGTGAAGGGTGGAAGGCGCGGCAGGCCCTCAATCGCCCTCAAGGGCATCTCCTTGGTCAGCCGGCACGGTCAGCCCCACCAGCAGGGGCGCTGGAGAGCAGGTGCCCCTCCTGGTTCAGGGGTTCCTCCAGCAGCTGCCTCTCGCAGCGGCCTGGGCAGTGCTTCTCCAGCAATCAGCTCCTGCAGAGCCTGACAACCAGCAGTGTACAACGGCCAGAAAACTTCCTTGGGATGCTGCACAGCAAGTCTCAGGTCATGGCAGCTTCCGGCGGACAACTCCACCCGCACCACAGGACAATCTTTCCAAAGGGGTATTAATATCTTCTCCCTTTTACACAAGAGTAAGCCACAATTCGGAAGGTCACTGACTCACCCCAAGACAGGGGTGGGAATCAAGGCTGATCAAGAAAGGTAAAAAGCCCCAGGAGAATGAGTTGAAATGAAAGATTCTGCTCCATTAAAGGAATTCCCCCCAGGCATCGACCAGGAGACATTTTTAAGGGCAAGTGAACTTCCAAAGACCTTAAACCTTCTGGATCCCTGGCTCTGCGAGGAGAGAGGAGTGGCCTGCTGATTCCGCCCCAGAGCTCCAGTCCCCGTCCTTGGACTTTCCCAGGAGCCGGGCCCTCCCTTCAAGCCTTGTCGCCTAATCCCTGGCTGAGCATAGGGCAGGCTGCTGGCTCCAAGGCCTTGGAGGTTTCTGAAGATCAAAAGGGATAAGGTGTGTAATGTGCCCACTTAGTCACTTATTCATACTGATGAATAAAGGTGTGTAATGTGCCTCGTGCTATTTATTCACTTATTCACTTAATCAACTGGTTGCCCAAAGAACAGCTGTAAAACTGTGGCCAAAAATCGAAAGCAGTAAAGGAAAAAACCAGTATACAAAGAAAATGATGTGCCACGAATCTCAAACCTGAATCACTGTTATAATCTAAAAGACACGG
>NW_006440626.1:445176-456562 GCF_000325575.1 Pteropus alecto
TTCCTGCTCACGCATAAGACACTGAAAATGATGAAGCGAGTCAAGTGTCTGCCTCGGGTAGCCTGCACAGACAGTGATTATTTTTCTTTCTCCTTTGCTGAGTTTTAAAAAATGACTCCATAACGAAATTACGTGAAACGTTTATTAGAAATCTTCATTTTTAATCTTAAGTCACAGTTTTAAGTGACAATTATATTTCTACCGAGTATTTTAGAATATTAAACTTGTAAAATTTAACACAAAGCCAGCAACATAAGTCGGTCTGAAAGCCAAGTGACCTGACAACTCATCAGGCAACTAAAAACCAGCCTCTGAATCAGAGCACAATTCTGGGAAGAAGGTTAACAGATGTTCTAGAAACAAGAAAAGAAAACTGCAGACAAGTACAAATGACAGTTTACTTTTACCAAACAGCTTATCAAATGATCTTTATGTAAATACTGCAAATGTTACAAAGCCCCTCAAGAATCCCAACATTATTTTTACAGATTAAGAAAGAATAAAGGCCAAAAATAACACCAATAACTCAATTAAAATAACTCATGCTTGTGTTTACATAAAATTAGATGAGCATAATATATTCGTCACACCACTGTAATTATTCTCTGAAAATAATACTCTAAATATTATTTTCACAATGTAATTATAGTTCTTACCTCAAAAGTGGTTAACAAAAACACTGGCACAGATGCCCTGCTAAAATTCTACCAAGAATAAGGTTCTCACAGAGAAACAGACACTTTATCAGGAGACAGAATACGTTGCAAAAGATTTGTATTAGGTTTGAACTAATATACTATAAACTTTCTTAAGTTCATTGCTGAATCCAAATTTCATTGTTGAATTCCAAATAAAATTCAGTAATATCATTAGTTGCCTTTTGAAAGAAAATAGTGAGAAGTATCACTTAGCCTCTATATTCCTTCTTGCCTCAATAAGAGCCTTCCGACCCTGCGTGTAAACACAGGTTCTCCGCTTGAAATCGATGCAACTGAAAAGTTAAAGACCTAAGTAAATAGGGAGATGTTCCATATGCATGGATTGGAAGACACAGCATCACCAAGATGGCCATTCTCCTCTAATGGGTCTATAAATTCGACATAACGCCTAGTATCCACAAAATATTAACTCTTACAACTTGACAGGGAAAAGACAAA
This sequence comes from Pteropus alecto, assembly GCF_000325575.1. Lineage (NCBI taxonomy): Eukaryota > Metazoa > Chordata > Mammalia > Chiroptera > Pteropodidae > Pteropus > Pteropus alecto. Next base: position 446,334 of record NW_006440626.1, read on the forward strand.
CTGCCCAAATAAGAACTGGGCCAAGGACTTGAAGAGACACTTCCCCAAGAGGATTTACAAATGGCCAACAAGGATATGAGAGGTTTGACCCCATTAGCCAGTAGGGAACTACAAATCAAAACCATAATGAGATGCTACTTCACACCCACCAGGATGATTATAATCTAAGAAAAGAAAAATAAATTTTGGTACGGATGTGGAGAAACTGGAACCTTGTACATGGCTGGTGAAAACGTAAAATGGTCAGCTGCTGTGGAAAAGTCTGGCAGTTGCTGAAAAATTTAAATATAAAACTGCTCAGCAATGCCACTGCCAGGTGTGTGCCCAAAAGGCCTGCAGGCAGGAGGCAGGTACTCAGACATCCAACTATTTACAGGCGGAATAACAACCAACTGGTGGAGAGAACCCAACGTCCACCAACGAGTGAATGGAGAGACAAAACGTGGTCTATGTGTACACGCAACGGTGTCCGGCATAAAAAAATGAAGCGACAATATGTGCTAGATGTGGATGGACCTCAAAAAACATTACACTCAATGAAAAACGCCACACACGAAAGGTCACATAACTCTAGGATTCCATTATGTGAACGATCCAGAATGGGTAAGTCCACAGACACAAAAACGCACAATGGTGGTCGCCGGGGGTTCAGGGGAGAGGGGAATGAAAGGGGATGAAACGGAATAAAGAGGGAAAAACCGATGACACCAGAGAGAAAGGGGGTAATTTCAGGAGGAGAGATTCTGAGTGGGCGACTAGGGACAGGATTCGACGCACACGTGGAGCGCTGGCTCCGGCTGATAGTTATTTAATCACAGCGTTTGAAGGGCACTTCCTCTCGGTGTCTTATGTAGGAGGACTTCATCACAAGAGAAGCCTACTTCTGGCCACCGCAGCCACTCGGCTCTGCAGGGACACACTATCCCCCACGCCAGTATCTTTCAGCAATTACGAAACGCGGTACATTCTGCCCTTTCTGAATTACCATACTACACACAGACTTCAAAAATAGCTGCCCTTCCGCACAAGAGGAGTGAAACCTTATTTTATTGCTCATTTTTAATCACCCAAGTTGGGCATTGAGGCTTTCATTTTATTTAACAAAAATAACTTTATAACATCTTAAAGATAACTTACAACTAAATCCTATAATCATGTCGATTTCCTGAGAATACCAGAAAAATTATTACTGTTTTAAATTCTTAGATAACGTAATTCAAAAAATAATTACAATTCCCAAACAAAGAATTCTAAATCAAACAGAGAAATGTAGGAATTTTAAATGAGTTTGAAATGAAAACACTTAGAAGGAGAAATAAACGAACCTGGCAGCACTTGTAACAGCTAATTTCACCTACTTCACTCTGCGCCTCAGTTTCTCCGCTTGTGAGAGACTATCACCCTCCTAAAGTCACGCGTGTTAACATTGAGCACATCTCACTTTGTGTAATAAGCATGGGCATTAAGAACTATATATAAACCAATTTATAAATCATTTTAAATACAGCCAGAGATTTCCCATTTAAAAAAGTTATTTACTGAATTACATTTTCTTTACTAAAAAGAATTTTTTTAACCTGCAATCTAGTACATCTACTTACAAACTAGATTTTCTTATTAAACGACTTAGTTTGCCCATAAAGTATTTCTTTGGATAAAGAGATCGTATATTAAAATTCTGTTTTCTTTTATACGATGTTAATAACCCTAGTTCAAAGGAGAAGTGTTGATACTAGTCCTTCGAATCCAAAAATATTCAAAAAAAATCTAGAAAAGATTCCTGGTCTTCAAATCAAGAAGCTTGGTTTTCCTCTTAATCCCATAGCAACGGCCATTAACAACCAGAGCCAACTTCCCATTCTGTCACACTACGTATTTATCCACTTAAGGTATTTATGCTGGCTCCCTCACTGGAATGTAAGCTCCTCGAGGGCAGATTTTTGTCTGCTTGTGGTCACTGTTCAGATCATACCCAACCCGTAGAACAGGGTCTGCCACATGCTTGAATATGGAAAGACACTGAATTACTCTGCCAGGGCCGACATCATAAAGTGCCACGGACTAGGGCTTCGACAATCAAAATGTATCTCCTCACAGCTCAGGAGGCTAGAAATGAGATGAAGGTTGTCGGCAGGTTACTCCTGAGGCCTCTCTCTCTCTTTGGTTTGTGGATGGCCATCTTCCCCTGTGTCCTCACATGGTCGTCCCTCTATGTGTCTGTGCCCTACCGTCATGCTGGATTAGCACCCACCCAAAAGACCTCCTGTACCTTAATTATCTCTTTAAAGGCTCTACCTCCAAATACAATTGCATTCTGGGGTATGACAGGTTAGGACTTTAACATATAAATTTGGGGGGACACAATTCAGTCCACAAGAGAGGTAAGAAAGGAAATCGTTGCAACTTTATTTCACGGTAATTCTTTAATATCACTAACAAAGTTTCTCTATCGTGAAATACAGAACATTTGCTTTAATGACTGACGTGATACTCCAAGCATTGGTTTTGAAGCCCTTTTCAAAGATATAAATAAGTCATGAATCAAAAAGCAAGTTACCTGTCAGCAGAGACTCCTGCTCCACTCGCAGCTCCCGAAAGAGAAAAATCAAATCAACAGCAATGCAGACCGCATCCAAGTTCCTGCGTCAGATTGTGAGAAACGACAAAGTTAGACCCTTCTTCCTAAGCCTGCGTCTCAAACGATCCAAAAACAGTGCCGAGACCATTTCCTGCGGTAGCAGAACACGGCCTCCACGGACGCCCCGTTATACTCTCCAAAACCCATGAACGCGTTACCTTACGTGACAAAAGGGACTTGCCAGTCTCGAGTTAATTAAAGATCCTGAGACAGGAAGAGTCCCTGGACTGTCTGGGCAGGCCTCACGTGATCACAAGGACCCTTCGCAGGAGGGGGCAGGACGGGCGGTCAGAAAGAATGGAAGATGCTAGGTGCTGCTCTGAAGACGGGAGGCCGGGTCCATGAGCTAAGGGATACAGGCGGCCTCTGAAGCTCGGAACGCAAGGGAACGGATTCTCCACTAGGGACTCCAGAAGGAAGCAGCCCTGTGACACTGTGACTTTCAGTCAGTGGGACTGATTTTAGACTCTGACCTCTAGAACTGTAAAATAAGAAATTTCTGTTGTTTTAATCACTAAGTCGGTGGTAACTCGTTACAGCAGCAAAGGAAACTGATACAGCTCCCTACCTTCTCCCCCTCTCCTCAACGTGAATCAGAATTAAGCCAAGACATTCACTCATAAAGAGGGCTGCAGTGGGGGCACGCGGCTAAGGTCCCCTCGCCCGCCTCGGCTCTTTACCATGCATAAGGCTGGTGGGGAAAGCGGTTGGGCGCCAGCCCCTAGAACAGAAGAGGCTCCTACCTTTACACACACAAGTGGTCACACTGCCGATTTCTACGTGACCAGATTTTAAGAAAGAGAGGGAGGGAGGGAGGGAGATGTAATTTCATGATGTGAAAATTTTATGCAGTTCCGATTTCAACATTCCCAAATGAAGATTCATCGGAACACAGCCATGCCCGTTCACTCATGTGACACTACGGGGAGAAGTGAGGCATGCTGACAGAGACCACGAAGCCTAAAGTGCTCGCTATCTGGCACTTTACGGAAAAAGTACAGCAGCTCCTGCACGAGAGGTTGTATTTACACGCAGTGTTAACTGCTTTGAACAGGTCTGAATACTTCCTGAAATTTCATATGACTCGGGTCGTTTGCTTTGCTGTATCAGACCCTGCTCCATACGTCCTAACAAAATATAAGCCCTGCCCACACAAAGTGCCATGTTCAGACAAAAGATGTAAAAAAGGTCAAGGCTTCAGCAGCATCACATCTTTTGACCAGCTCTTTAATAACTTAAAATATACATCTCCTGAAAAACACATACGGGTTGTGATCTGAATCTTGACGAGCTCAGAAATAGTGGCTTTGGTTAAGGTTGGCCTCGAAGTCCTTACTAGAATTTTTGTTGTATTTCTGATTAATAAATGCTTTTTTTTTCCAGGAGCTGATGACCAAAATGGTTGAAATTTCCCTTAAAATCCACAGTGAATAACACGACAAACCGAGAAGGTAAGAGGCAGAAAAACTAACTCTTAAATGGTCATCTGCCATGAAAAGATACCGTGACCACACAAACTACAGCCCTTTCTCGGATGGCCCTGCCAGGAGACAGCTGATATTTCATCTGCCATAGTATTTATCTTGCAATGTTTCAATTTTTACAGTTTGCTTATATAGCTTTTGCTCTCAAAAAAGAAAAGAATTGTTTTCTAAGAAAGCAATGTTAGCTCACGCGTTTACTACGCAAGCGCTGCCCGGCGGGGGCAGAAACGCATTGTGGGCATGCCACGCGCACAGGCACACGGGGCATTCACCTAAGCGATCTCATTTAACACCCACGACAGGCCTGCGTGGGAGCTTCCGCTCACCGGTTCACAGAGAACACTGGTACTCAGAAAGGGGACGGCCCTTGGCCAGGGTCACACGGCTGTGTAAGGGATGGCAGATGCACACGACAAAGCAGACGTGTGTCTTGGGATAGTTATGGTGACGCTTCTGAGCCGAGCTTTCATTTGGAGTCAGAAAGAAGGTTCCCAGGCTCTCCACTCACAGGGTGAGCGACTCTCAGACAAGCTCTTAAACTGAGTCATGGTTCCTCTTTTGTAAAAATGCAAAAACAGTAGCATACTACGTCTTGGGGTTGTTCTACGCATTAAACGAGATGCTGCACGTCGAGGTCTTGGGACAAAGCCTAGTGGTTAGGGCAGGCTCACCGAATGCTCGCCTCCTTCCCCACGAGGCTAGGAAAGCACTAGAACTCGGCCAGCCCACAAACGACGACTCTGTCCTAAGGCTCTCCCTTCCCTGCCCCTTCGTACTAGAGGGCCTCCCTGCCCAGAAAGGGACAAAATAAACTAGCCTCGGGGCCACTCGTCTAGCATGTAACTAGTTCTGTCTTTAAAATGTTAACTATTATTATCAAGATTATAATTGTTTCTATCCATTTACCTGCAAAAGATGGCAGGTTTGGTTTAGAATTGAAGTTAAACAACCCTAGTTTTTTTCCTCCTCTCCTTTCATCTTAAAAATCTCATTAATCATATCAAAGCCTCAGGTATAAGAACTGTCTAGGCAGCGAAGGACGTCCCTCAAGTGGCTTCTGGACCGGCCTAACTTCGCCCATGACAGACAGCCGTGACAGGGAGGCCTGGAGGCTGTCTACATTCAATTTCAGGGGAGAAAGGTGAGCATGCTCTTTGCGGCTTGTGACTTCATCTCTAGCAAAAATTTTTAATAAAAAGCAGATTCCATAAAAATCGGAGAGGACAGGTGCTCAGTTCTGGGCAGAGAGAATAACGTGTGAAAGACAAGAATGGTGCGGAGCAGAGCTGCTCGTCTCTAGCCACATCATCACAGGGATGGCGTGGAGCCTGCAACCGCACAGTCCCAAGGAAATCCCAAGACGGGTCCTCTCGAATTTGCAAAACACGATCCCTGCTCGAAATAAACACCAGGGTAACTGATTAAAACACTGAAACTAATTAAAACATTTACCACTAAGACGAGCGAGGTCCAGAGCTGCCTGCGCATTCAGACAGGCAGAATCTGGGATCAAAGATGCAACATGAAGTTCGGATCACGGTGCTTCGAAGAAAACCCAATACCTCACAACACATTATGGAGACAAACGAGAAACCAAAGGAGCCTGTTCAATACACTCCGTCACCTGCCACGCCGGTCCAGCCTCAGCGCGCGTCTGCCCTGGAGGTGCGCGGCAGCGGGTGACGCTGTGCCGCCCGACCGTCTCTACCAGAGCCACTCTCCCACGCAGAAACGTCACGAGACACACACGGGCGACCGCGAACACTGCTACCTGATGGAATTCTGGTTCACGAAGCACTCGATGCACGCGTTGCGCAGACACCGGAAGCACTCGGTGATGAGCTGCAGGCTGGACGCCAGGTCATCCACCTGGGACGGGTCTCTGCAGGCCCGCTCGACGGCGTGAGAAGATTTCTTCAAGATATCCAGGACTCTCTGGAAGATAGTCCTGGGCGCCGTCTCTCTAAAAAAAGGATAGAATTGTTACAGAACAAAAAATAATCTAATCTCCAAATGTCCCGTTTGGAACACGGCTTGTACTTATTCCCCTGGGGAGGTGGCCAGGCCCATGTCTTTCAGCTCCCGAATTTGTGACACAAAGTAGAACAACTACACACTGAGCACTTACTACGTGCCAGGCGCTGCTCTTATCAACCGGTTCTGTATTATCTCGCTTAACCTCTGCATTAACCTTCTGAAGCCTGTACTGTCCCCTCCATTCTAGAGATAAGATGGCCGGAGCGGAGGAGGTTAAGGAAGTGGCCCACACCGCTCCGGGGGGGTGGCAGAGTCACAGCTGCACCCGGAGCGGACTGGCTGTCGTTCGCCCGCTCCCAGCACAGGCCGGGTCCCCGCTCAGGTGACTGTTCACGCTACGGATCCACCCTTAATCCGCACGGAGCACCTACATTCCATGTTCCAGAGACAAAACAGAGCCATGTCCTCTGTCACGCGGTATGTGCCTAAAGTACACTTACGAGAAACAGTATTCATGAAGGACTGCCTGGGTGGCAAACACGGAGACGCTGGCGACGTGTGCTCTGAGAGAGAGACGGACAGACGGACAGACGGATGGACAGAGAGGGCGAGAATCCAGTCAACTACACAGATTGCCGGGGGGAGAGGGGGAGACGGAGGGAAACAGAGAGACCGAAAGAGAGAGCCCTCTTCAACTGCGAGTGTGCCCAGGGGAGGGAACGTCCCCTGAGGCACCTCGGTCCAGGAGCGCGGGCTGCAGTGGCCATCACCCCAGAGCTAGGAAGATAAGAATGTGTTTGTACGACATGGCAGCTAAATGTGAGCCAACGTCCTCACTCCTCGACGCCCCTAAAGAAACAGCAACCTGTTTTCAAGCTGGAGGTCCGGCTGTGGACGACCGACGAGCGCCTCGCTGGTTAACTCTGACCACATGGCTGCCCCCCGCCGCCCCCCGCTCTACTGTGCCCACGTCCTGTCCTCGGATCAGGCCAGGCCTCAGTCGGGGAACGGAGCGTTTACGCAGAACCAGCAACACCGAAATGCCTCCCGTGGCTGCGCAGGCTCAGGTGCCTGTCAAGACGCTACGACCCCTCCTTCCCACCCAGGGGGGACCCTGCCCTCATGGCTGCGGCTCTGCGAGCACGTGTACTCCCAGTGGCGTGCATCCGCCTCACGGGCAGACCACACGAACCACACTATTTATCTGCCTGGGCCTTTACGGCGCCTGGAGTCAAATCTATGGTCCATCTTTACACTGAATCCCACGGCAATACTAACCTCATTTTTCCGGTCTGGCTTCTCTCCTCTCCCCATTCTCCTCTCTTTTATTTAACTGTATTTACTTTTTAAACTGTTTCTCATTTGTCTTTGGAAAGGGGGGCAGAGTGTAAATCAATCAATTTAAAATTGGGAAATCACACAAAATAATTTGCCCATATCTCCCCAGTCAGCCCTCCCTAAATATGGATCATGAAGCTCTGACTCAGTGTCGCAGTAACTAAGTGACAGAATCAAAAAGGTAAAGATCAGTAACTGCATAAAACAATTAAGTATGTAAGCCTCAGTAACTGCATAAAACAATTAAGTATATAAGCCATTTTCAATAGCAATGTGCCATAAAAAAGAACATTCACTAAACATTCTCAAAAAAGTTTTAAGGAATATTACACATTAATATGCTAAGAAAATACCCATTTTAAGAAACATTTTAAAGAACGACAAGAGTGATCTCGATTCCTACTAGAGCTCTACACCCGACTGTTCTAAAGTTAAGCCTCTTTTTTTCTAGAAAGATAGCTAAGAAGTGTGCGTTTACACCTACATAGAAGCCAACATGATTTCTTTCAGCTAGTCCTTTGTCAGCCACCTCTCCTGTGGGCGTCACCTGAGGTCACTGTGAGATCTTAGCACTCGTTTTACTCGAACTGGTATCCAGCATAGCAAAAGCTTTGGAATCAAACTAGGTAGAGAGAACAAGACAGGAGAAAAGGGCTGTTCTTAGGAAAACTGGGTAACTGATGTTCCAACCACGGGACAATCAGGAAGTTCGTGAACTATCCTGTGGAGAATTTCCAGTGTTACATGCTAATCTGTCATATACGTACCGTGTCTTTTTCCTTTATTACACTTTTAACCATAAGAAAAATGTTTAACTGAGCTTAAGCCCATCAAAAGAATCCTGAGCTCCAAATAACTATTACAGCTACTAAGGAGCAATCATGGCAGCATCCACCTGGCACAGAGTAATCCCCATCTGCGGTACAGACACAAAATAACTTGGGATGGTGATCACTGTCATTTGCTCTCCTGGGCAGCACACCCATGATTTCCTGAAGGCGCCAAGCACTGGCAAGCCTGTGTCTGCTCAAACGTGTGCCTGTCCCCCACCACCCCCCCACCCAATGCCCTTCCCACACGATCCCACCCAACTGTCTGGAACAATCCTGCGTCTCCCTCACTCTCAGCCCTGTGAGCTTCCCCCGCTACCCCAGGCAAACCCGCTCCCACCTCCGCGCTCCAGCGGCCCGCCGGCCAGGGGGCTGGATACCACCACCCACATCAGATTATACTCGCTCACCCAGTCTATGTCCCCAGCTAGCCTATAATGCCCCGAAACAGAGACTATCTTGTTTTTTTTTTCTTTAGTTCTAGGGCCCAGAACTGACATTCATTAATTGAATTTGTTCAAGTTTAAAACAATGATGAGACTCTGCCTACTTGGAGTGGCATCTGACAGCTTCGCAGCTCGTTAGTGACCCAGACCCCTCCTGAGCCAACTAGGAAAGGGAGCCACTGAGGCATCAGCCCAACTCTTCCGTTCCCATCATGAAATCCACACCCATGTATTCTAGGCTCAAACACTTGAAAAACTGTCATATTTTAAGATGGAGTTATCTCACGACTGATCTTTAACAGACATCTAATTTCTCCTTCTCCACTAAACGATACAGTGGATAAGCTTAAAAGGGGGAGAGATGGGTGGAGTTGTAACCCGATGGACTGTATTTTAAACGTCTTGAGAGCAAAGACTATTTCTTAAATGTCTGTATTTCTCCACAAAGGATGGGAGGGGAAAACCCTTTCCTCCCATTTAATAAATAGCTATAGATTTTACTCACCAGATTTTTTACGTTAATAACTTTCATCAGATGAAGACAATTTTACTAACACTAAATGCTACGAAAGCATTTAACTCTCTTCTATACTCCTTTACCTTCCATACAGATTTTTTTTAAAAGCTATTTGGCATTACAGATCCCAAGGAGTACTGTCTGCAAAATCTATGTTCACTGTCAAGACCACACAGCTAAATGTGGCTGATGACTACCGACAGAGAAACAGCTAGTAAAGATCAGTCAATTGTTCCTAAACTGCAAATGTTATTAATAATAAAAACTGCTGTCATTTCTGCTTTCCCAAAACTAACACAAAATATTCACAGAGACTTTAATAAGCTTAGTTACTTCATTCACAGAAGGCAGAAAGTACTTAAGAGGACAATTAAAATTCAACCGTTAGACATTCCTATTAGATAGGAATGCATACCCTGAAGACAACGTAAAAATGAAATGTTACATTACAGAAGCAAAAAAAAGCAAAAAAAAGCCTTTGAATTATACAAAAGGTAGAATTTCATTTCCTTCAAGTTTGAACAGATCTGTAGGTTTAATCTTGGCAAGTCCTGTTTGAGTAAAATTAAAGAAAACTAGCAGTGACTAAGTGTAACCGGTTAGAGAGGTCTAATACAATATATGCACACACGTTTCACAGCTAATGCACCGGGTGGGACCTCCTACCGAAAAGGAAACTAAACACTCGCCATTGTAATGCTGCAGCTGAGACTTTCATACTTGTTAAAAGATTTATTCTAATACCTGGATTCCATTAAAAACTGGCATATGTGGTTTAGAGTAGTTTAACCACTGTCACTAAGAAAAACTATTAAAATATACACGAGTTTAGAGATTAAAGTAACAATCACTGGTTGTTATCTAAAACCATAAACCTCGGCTACTGATTTGACTGGGCTGGATTGAAAAACAGAAAATAAAAACATTTCTATCTTCTGCCAGAAGCAGCCCAGGGCGAAACTCTGAAATTCGTCTTTGCAGACCCCAAACTCTCCTTCT
>NW_006440626.1:456640-470984 GCF_000325575.1 Pteropus alecto
CGTCTTCCGTGGCATGCGGGATTCTCACGCTGTCTCCACAGCCCAGACCACTCCATTCTGCAGGGCTGGCCAACTCCTTCTGTCAAGGGCCGGAGAGGAGGTGCTCTAGCCTTCGAGGGCCTGACGATCTGTCACAACTCCTCACCTTTGTCGCCACGGGTGACACCGAACCGAACTAACATGGCTGGGTTCTAATAACTCTCTGTTTATGGACACACCGACGTTTCAAGTTCATGTAATTTTCATGTGTCACAAAATTTTATTTATTTTCCCCAACCATTTAAAAATGTGAAAACCATTCTTAACTTAAAGACCATTGAAAAACACCAGGTGGTGGGTCAGATTTCGCCCACGGACCATAGCCTGGCGACTTCTGCTTTAAAGGGCTTCAAACAGGATCGGTCCCCTCCCCACCCCTGAAGAATCACACACGCGTCCCCATTTCCCACTCTCTTCACCACGGTCAAAATTCACTTCTCATCAGGACAAAAAGAATCTCACATGGGCTGCGCCAAGGGCAAGAAGCTAAGAGACGGTGAACTGGACAAAGGTGGAAAAATAAACCACTGGATAACTGGCCAGGAACCAAACTGCACAGAGAAATCCCGTAAATGGCAGCACTCGCCCGAAACACCGGCAGGGGAAGGCGGGACTGCTCTAGAAGAGGACCCGTGACAACTGTCATCCATGCAGGGAAAAACTGAACTGGATTCCTACCTACAACCACCAATAAAGTAACTCCAGGTGGACTTGGGCAAGACTGGAACACTCTGGAAGGACGTATACAGAGAAAGTCCTCACGTCCTCAGGGAGAAAGATTTCATGCTGACGGCCTTAGGATGAACCTCTTTTAGAAAGTGGTGTTGGAGCACGGGACTGAAGGTGGGAAACCAGTCGGACATCTTCCTGGGGGAAGAGCATGGACAGAAGGCGAGTCGGCGGTCAGGACTAGCCAGGAGGGACCCAACAAGGGACAAGAGCGGAACTGGCCAGAGGGAAGACAGAGCCCACCCGTACAGGCCACTAAAGGGACTTGAGCTTTCTCCCTGATGTGAAGCCACAAGGGTTCTCGCGGGACAAGTGGCAGCCCCCGATTTTCATTTTTAAAGGATGCCCTGGCTGCTCTGGAAAGAAGTGATCACAGGGGCTAAAAGACCCTGAGAGCCCCCTGGGGACCCGATGCCTGGGAAAGGGCGGCAGCCGCAGACACAACAGGCAGCGATCAGATTCCGTCTGAACATATTTTGGAGACAGAGTCACGAAGACTGGATGATAAATTATGATGGGGGGTCTTTGAGAAAGGGGAGTCAGGGATGACTCCAAACTTTGGCCTGCGCAATAAATGGACAGAGGTACTTGCTGTTTGCTAAAACGGACAAGACTGCCCGGGAGCCACGTGGAGAACGGGGAAACCAGCAGTTCAGTCGGAGATGTTAAATTTGCGGTAACTATTACATACACGAGTGGAAACGTGGAGTAGGCAGAGGACATACAAGCCTGGAGTTTGGGGGGAAAGTCCGGCCAGAGAAAAATGTTGGCGTCGCCAGCAAACGGAAAGTATTACAGGCGCAGAGCGCACGAGATCACCGCGGGAGCAAGCAGGGCACCGTGAGGCCTGAGGACTGCGCGCCGGGGCCTGAGAAGAAGCGGCCGATGAGGCGGGAGAGACGGAAGGGGGGTTCCGGAAGCCAGTGAAGCATGTGGAGAGAGAGAGAAGTGATGAACTACATCAAAAGCGGCGGACAGGGTGACGACCACCGGATGCAGCACGTGGAAGAGGGTCCAGAGAAACTGCATGCAGCAGGATACACAAAACCCTTGCCAACTTTCATTATAAAGGGGAACAGAAGAAATGGGATTACAGCTCAGGGAACTGGGCGGAGGTTTTTCTTAGGATAAACTGATGAGAATAATTCAACAAAAAAGGTCAAACTGATGAGTTAAGAAAAAGGGGGAAAGCAGAGAACTGGAGCAATGCAAGCAAAAAGGAGTGGGATTTAGCGCAGATCTAAGGGGAATCAGCGTTCGAAGCGAGACAGGTCATCCGCTCTGAGAAGGGAGGGCAGACACGGGCAGGTGGGTAGAGAGGGTGATGGGAGTCCCTGGAAATTATCTGCTGCTTGTTCCTATTTTCTCAGAAAAATGAGAAGAATGAGGATGCGGGAGAGGCAAAGGAGGCTGAAGGAGGGCGAAAGGCATAAAACAGCTGACTAGGAAAGCGGGAGATGAAGTGGGCTAGGGAAGCAGAGTAGGCCTGTCAGGCAGCACTAAACGCCTACCGAGGTGAGTGATTGATTTATGGAAAACCAATCGGTATGGTTTTTCTCCAGCCTCATTCAGGTGTTTGGGCGGTGGCACAAAGGAAACAGCAAGCTGGACTTGACCAGAGCTGGAGTCTAGCAAAGGAAAGTATAATAAAGTTAAGAAGAGACAAAGGAATTGAGGACTTACGAAGGAAATGCTTTTCTTACTGATCGCAGAGCTAAACCACGTTGAGAAGGGAAATGTGAACATGAAGAAAAGGGACAGTAAACAGGAAGTGGCGGGTCAGAAGGCTGTAGGTCCTGGTGAGGTTAAAGACTTGCTGGAGTAGATAAAACGGCAGCCAGGGTAAGACTCTAGAAATTGGGACTGTGGAGGGAATGCAGCCGAGGTTAATGGCAAGGACTGGGCAGCGCCCGGCCATCGGGGGGCACACGGGGCATCGGCTCAGGGAAGGAGAGAAAGTGAAGGAATTTAAGGGCCAGGGTACTGACAGGATGACCTAGGGACACGCTGAAATAACCGAGAGTTAAGATGAACTAGAGCTAAATTCCCCCAAGGAATAAGGTGAGTGACCCACAGATCTCTTTGAACAGTAAAAAAGATTGTGTGTCGTACACTCTGATGGCCTGAGAGGAAAAGCAGGAGCGGTTATGCAGGGAAAAGATGTGAAAGCAGCAATGACAATGACGAGGAACATTCCCACACCCTCGAGCCGAGCAGTACACTGGACACAGGAGAAAACAGCCGCCCGCTCTGAAGACCTTCCCGGAAAGGCATGGCCTCAGAAATGAGCCATATTTCCCAATACCAGAAAACCAAGGAGTTTCCCACAGAAATCAGAAAATCAGCTTGAGAATTTCTGACAAAACTCCTGTTGAGATCATATTTTTAATGTCACTGAAACCACAGGTCAATGCAGGGAGAACTGAGGTCTTTATGTGATCGAGGTTTCCTATCACGTAACAGTGTGACCTCTGATGAAGTTGTACAATATTGTCAATGATGGCCGGCCACCAACAACGCTGCATGTGCAAACTGCTCAGCGGCGACAGCAGGAGCCCGCCTGCGTACGCATCGTGTTCTCACCTCTACGATGGCTTCGCCAGGCTTGTGGCCATCAGAGGTTGACTCGGCCTAGAGTTCGCCCCAGGGTTCCTTTGCCTGTGAGTGTCCTTGCCCACAGTGCGGTGACCACGCCCTTGGGTCCAGGGACTACTACTAGCCTGGGGGAATGAAAGAGCTGGGAAATGCTCCTCTGAGGGTACCGCTGGTCAGTTCTAACCGTATTTATTTTGATTTGCTGGCTCAAACTTCTTCCTGTCTACTCTGTCCATCTGAGATAATTGAATGTGAGGGGTGGCTCCCGCTGGCCGCATCTGTATTTTGAAGCTGAGTCAGAACACCTTACCGAAGAGTTCCATGCGGTGTTCCAGCTCGCGGCATAAAAATAAAGTGTCATCGCTCTAAAAAGTTCTTTTTATGGTGTAACTTAATTGTTGTTCTCTCAACAGAGTTGATCTGAATCATGGCTGAGTCAAGGTGATACGGGACTAGGCCGACAATTCGTGTGGGTTTGGGAGGTTTTTCTGTTTTGTTTCATTTTGTTTTTGGTGCAGCCAAAGACCTTTGCTGGCCAGAGGCTTAGTAACGCTTGGGGGAAACCTATGAGAATGTGTGTACACAGAGGGAGAGGTTTATTTTTGAGTTCTGTAGTATGCTGACCTCTGAAGTGCTCAATCTATTTGCTTTATGAAAGTTAATCAATATATTTATACAAGCAATCAGCAATACCATGACATTTTTTACCTCCTGAAATCACAGCCACTGTCATACTTAATTTTCCTTTACCTTGAGTCTTTACTCTATGCTCTCACTTTATATCTAATGACTCAAAAAATTAAATTTCAAGGAAATAACAAAAATACTATCAAGTGCTCACTTTGTACTAGGTCTTAAAATATGTCTTGAGTACAAAAGCGGATAGGGAGAATCCCGCCCTCAGATTGCTCTCACTCTGGTGGGGCTGGCAGGTGATTAAGTGACTGTAATATACCACATGAAGTTCTTTGAAAGAGGCAAACAGTGTCAAACGGAATACGGGGCAAAGGCACGTAGGCCAAAAAAGGCTTTCGGGAAGAGGTAAAATGGTAATTAAATCTTGAGGGAAAATTATGAGTGTATGAGCAAAAATATAAAAGCAGAAAACATTTATATTTATAAATTTAATCCAGCATTTGAGCTATTCCTATTTTGGTGGCTCGATGTGAGCTAAGTACAGTCATTTACACTGTACTGACTACAGCTACAGCACTAACCACAGCATGGTACGTAGCACATGTGAAGTGACTGAATAAATGGATGGATATCACAGGAAGCGGAACTAACAGCTTCTGCATAATCAGAGCAATTGACTGGCTCCGGGACAGCACTGAGAAGTCATTTTCTCATCACAGCCACGGGCTCCCCATCGTTCTGTCAGTTCAACGCATACTGAGCACCCAAAACGGACCAAGCGCTGTGCCGGGAAATACCCTAAAAAGACAATCCCAGCCCCGAGCAAAGTCACAATCAAGTAGGAAGAAAGATGTAAAAGCCTATTTCATTATGAAATGAAAAGTGCAGTAAAGGAGTTCACACTTTAAACATCTCTCCTCCATTCCAAAGATGTAATCTTTTTTTTTTTAAACACCTACAGCACTCGGTCTTCCTAGGTGGTCTCCCATCCAAGTACTAACCAGGCCCGACCTTGCTTAGGTTCTGAGATCAGACGGGATCGGGTGCGTTCAGGGTGGCATGGCCGTAGACTCATATTTATTTTTAAAAACTGTAAATATGTAGCCCAACTTAAAATAAGGTATCTCCACCCACCGAAAACTGAATGGAAATGCTCAGCTACACTCAAGTCTAAAACCAAAGAGTGGCACATGCTCAGAGCAGCAGAGGCCATCTGCAACCCAACCCTAGCATGGCAGTGGGGGACCTATGCCTCGTGGTGATCACAGCTAGTCCGGAAAACAGTGCTAGGACAGGACTGCCCTGTATCTGAAGCAGCAGTAAAAGAGCTACACTCAGGTGGCCCTATGCATGCGTCACATATACAGGGCCCTGTGCATGTGGCATATATAAAGCCATGCACCTTCAATGTCAGGAGAAAGCCAAGAGACCTTCAGTTAGGACCTGGTCCAAGATGCTGGCCAGCTTAGGAACCAGATACGCAGTATCTCCAACATCCTTATGACATAAATCACCAATAGAAGATCTTAGGCTAGGAACACTGAGGAAATAAGTGGAAAATTCAAAAAAAAAAAAAAAAGCAAAACTATTTTACAGGAAGAGTGAGCCCATCAAGGGAGAAAATATAACAAATCTCTCACTCAAGGTGAACCAGCAAACTAAAGGTTCAAAAGAAAAACGAACTCTAAGAAAAACCGGCCGCCTTCCTCATCACTGCCAGTGACCCACCTGCAGAATCTGTGTTCCCAAGCCCTCCACTCCAGACTGTGCTGGACTAAGTCCTAGGTCCAAAATGAAGGCCACTGCCATGGGGGAGCGTGGGAAGAAATCCAGGGCATCTTAAACTAGATCTACAGGACGATCGCTTTGGGATCCTCAAGCCAGTGGACCAGCAGGCGGAAAAGGAGAAAGAAAAGGAGCCCTGGCCGACGACGCTGAGACGACGCCGACCCTATCAGGAAGAGCCAGCACCGCTAGGAGAAGACGGGGAAGGGAGGGCGGCTCCGGACCCTGGGGACCATGGGATGTCTCCTGGTGCTCGTGCGTCTAGCAATAACCACAAACAGGCAACTGCAGCAGCCAGCCTGCCAAGCGCAGGGCAGCCGAGGGCTCAGACCCCTTAGCATCTGAGCCCAGCAAAAAGTGAGACCTAGAGGGTGGGGCAGGGAGGTGATTACTTCCAATGACAGCCTCGGGACAGGCTGCGGCAGTGGAGCAGGGAGGTGATTACTTCCAATGACAGCCTCACGACAGGCTGCGGCCGTGGGGACAACACTCCTGCCTTTTCTCGTGGACGCCGACCTTGAAGAGCCAGTGGCAGAGGGGACCGTAAGAAGAAGAGTGGACTGTAAACTTGGGGTGCCCTCAGGCCACACCCTCACCCACGCAGCTGATGATCCCGGGGGCAAGTCCCAGGCACTGGGCAGCAGGTTAACAGAGAAACTGCCCGGCTCGCATTCCTCGGGGGTACCAGGGAAGGACTGGGCCCAGCTGCCCACACCAGTTACCAGCTCAGTCAGGCACCCTTACACTGGCGGTCTCTCCTTCCGGCCCGGCTCCCCCTCCCACACGCCTCATTGCTGGCATCACCTCTGATTAAATTACTTCACCCAAGTCCTTTCCTCATGTTCTGATTTGGGAAAAAAAGCCTCAGAGACGCACGGAGATGTATGTAAGCATGGCCTCTGCAGCGCTGTCTGAATTACTGGACATTCAGAACAATCCGAATCCCCACCAGTAAGACAAGTGCAGGTAAATTATGACGTGCTCTTAGGATGGCACAACTGACAAGAGTCGACGTGATGAAAACAGGACACAGAACCAGGAGGCCCCCAGTACACCGGGCACATCAGAGGGTACAATGCCCAGTCTTCTCTTGTTCTTATAGCAAATTTTACAATTGAAAAATATTGTTTTACCAGTAATAACTCTCAAATACTGAGCAGAAAAGGCCAGTTGTATGTCCTTCAATCACGCTGGCTAAGACTTAGCTCAAATACGTTTTGGAGGTGGTGGTGAGGACAATAATTTACATGAAGAAAACAGATATGATTTACACGGTGAAATACACAAATCGTGTTAGTTTAATGAGTTGTGACAGACACTTGCACCCAGCCAGGCAACCAAGACCTCATCTGGACACAGCACGTTTCCCTTGGCCAGAAAATTCCCTCATCCTCCTTTCCAGTCGACCTCAACCTTCAACACCCGCTGTTCCGATCCTTATCACCGCTGATGAACTTTGCCAATTCAGAACTTCATAAAATAAAATCATACAGCATGCACGGTGTGCCCGGCTTCTTTCATTCAGTGTGCTTTTGAGCTTCGTCCACATTGTTGTGTACGTTTTAGTGGCTCATTCATCTTACTTGCCAAGTAGTTTTAGCCATTCTCTCGCTGATGGACATTCGGGTTGTTTCTAGATTTGGCTATTACCAATAAAGCTGCTAAGAGCATTCTTTTACGAGTCTTTTGTGGACATATGTTCTTGTTCCTTTTGGATAAATATCTGGGGCCAAGGGCAGGTGTATGTTTATAAAAACCGCCAAAACATTTCCCAGAGCAGTTGCCACCACTTTTCCTCCCACCAGCAACGTATGAGAGTGCCAGCTGCTCCGCACCCTCGCCAAAATTTGGTGTTATCACTCATGGTAATTGTAGCCATTCTAGTGGGCATGCTAATGGATCTCATTGTGCTTCTGTCTGCTTAGAACAGCTTTACTGAGATATAATTAACATAGCATATGATGCACCTATTTAAAGGATATGGTTCAATGGATTTTGGTATATTACGTAATTAATTTTTTAAATTGTATTAAAATATATCCTTAACTGAATAATATTCCACTTATATAAAGACTACATTTTGCTTCTTCACTCATCTGATGGCCACCTGGGTTGTCTCCATCTTTTGGCTGCTGTGAATAATGCTACACCGAACATCAGCATTCGAGCATCTGGGTCCATTTCCAATGCTCTGGGGCACACCAATAGGTGCGGAATTGCTAGATCACATTCTATGTTTAGCTTTGCGAGGAACTGCCGAACTGTTTTCCACAGTAAGGCACCATTTTACATTCCCAGCAGCAATGTACAAGAGTTCCAATGCCTCCACGACCTCACCAGCTTATTTTCAATTTTTTTTGTAACGGCTATGCTATAAGGCATAAAGTGGTATTTTGTTATTTTCATTTGCATTTCCTTAATGACTAATGGCGTTGTGTACTTTATCATACATTTTTGGCCATTTAAATATCTTTCTTTGTAAAGCAGGTAAGTTTTTTTGCCCAATTTTTTAATGGGTTGTCTTTTTATCACTGAGTTGTAAGAATTCTTCATATATTCTAAAACAAGTCCTTTATCAGATATATGTATTGCAAATACTTTCATTCTATGGCTTGCCTTTTCATTCTAATTTCTTTGGATGAGCAGAAGTTAATTTTTATAAAGTCTAATTTGATAAAGCCAATTTTTTCCTGCATAGTTGCTGTCGTGTCCTGGTTAAGAAATGTTTGCCTACTCTCAAGGCCACAAAGATATTCTCCTATGTTTCTTCTAAACAGGTTATAGTTTTAGCTTTTATGTTTAGGTCTATAATCCATGTTAAAATATTTACTGTGAATGGTGCAAGGTGAAGGTCAAGGTTCACTTTATTCCAATTAGATATCGTTGTGCCACCATCACTTGTTGAAAGAAATCGTTTTAGATTGTTTTTGGTTTTGAGTTTGCAAATACCTGCGAAGGGAAGACACCTGAAAATGGCCTCATTTTTCATGCACGACATTCAACACTAATTAAAAAAAAAAAAGATATGACCAAATAACTAAACACAAGACAGCAGATAAGAGAACAGAAATGAGGATTGGAGAACTAGAGCAGATAAGTAGAAAATTTTCAAACAGAAGCTCAGAGAGAATGGAAAACACTGAAAGGAGCCTGTGAGACATATAAAATATAGTGAACTCCATGTTCACAAACTGCTGCATCATTTACAATAGCCAAGATATGCAACCAACCCAAGTGCCCACCGACACACGATTGGATAAAGAAAATGTGGTACATACATACAATGGAATATTACTCAGCAATAAGAAGAATGGATCTTACCACTTGTGACAGCATGGATGGATCTAGAGGGCATTACGCCAAGTGAAATGTCAGACCGAGAAAGACAAATAGCGTATGATCTCATTTATATGTGGAATCTAAAGAACAAAATAAACTAATAAGAAACAGACTCACAGAGAACAAACTGATGACAGCCAGATGGGAACGGGTTGGTGGCTGGGTGAAAAGGTGAAGGGATTAAGAAGTACAAACTGACAGTTACGAAACAGTCATAGAGATGTGACTACAGTACAGCACAGGGAATACGGTCACTTACGTTGTTATAACTATGTAAGATGCCAGGTGGATACCAATCGTGGGGATCACTTAGTAAATTATTTAAATGTCTAACCACTTTGCTGTACACCTGAAACTAATATAATACTGTCAACTCTAATTGAAAAGTTAAAATTAAAAAAAACTTGTGGGATAAAACATAAATACCTCAAGATAATCAGGAGTGCCACAAAAAACTGATGACTATTAAACCACACACACATTTTATATATATATAGATATATATAAAATGAAAGGTTTAACATAAGTATAATTGGAGTCCTGGAAGGAAAGAATGGAAGAAAAGCAGTATCGTGAGAAATACTGGTGACAATTTCTCAAACTGATGAAAGACATCAAATCCAAGAAACATTATCCAAACAGAATAATTACAAAAAAGCCAAATATCTCTGCCTTCATGGGCCTTCCATTCTGGAAGAAGAAAGAGAATATGAAACCACTATAAATAATTATACGGTAATGTCAAAATGTAATAAAGTGCTTTCCAAAAAAAAAGGAAAATAGAGTTTATAAGGTAAATGGGTTCAGAGTACGGAGGGAAGTATCTGCACTATTAAATAGGATGCACAAAACTCCGAAGAAAATAAACAGGAAAACGATTTTAACTAGACGCAGACGGAAAAGGAAATATAAGCCAGATTGACAGCTTTAAAAAAACTGTCTACATGAGTATGAAAGAAAAAAGACCAAGCGTGCACAATGAGTAATAAGCTATACAAACAGGAGTGATTCCACAAGACTCTGTTAAGCATCTACCTACCATTATCGACTCTAGGCATAGATGCTAGAGAATGTGATATGCTCACTTTATTCAAGCTTAGCAGATGGACAAGCAATGAGGTATCAGTTTAAGTACGAGAATTTAAGTAGGAGAATTTATAGAAAGTAGTAGCCGAATGTTACATCATTTCACGAATACTCAAAAACCAAACATAATCTTCTCTACAGAAAAAAATAAATTTTATAGCAGCACTATCCAATAGAACTTTCTGCAATGATAGAAATATCCTATATTTGCACTGTCCAATAAAGTAGCCACTAGCCACGTGTGGCTGTGGAGTACTCAAAATGTGGCCAGTACAAGTAAGAACCAGAATCAATTTTATTTCTTTCTAATTAATTTAAATAGCCACATGTAGCTAGTGGCTATTTAACCAACAGCAGAGGTACAGAGTATGACAACCAATCTCACTTGACTCCACATTTTAACATGGGGTCTGGATATATCACACAGATGATGTAGATACCTCACAAAAGGAACAAAAGAGCCGGCAAACAATACCTTCGGGAAAAGACCAAAAATAGAATTTTTAATGTATTTATATTATACTTTGTTCTAGAATTTTAAATGACTTGCTAAGACTCACAGCACAGCAAGAAAAATCACGTTATATGTTAAAATGAAGATATGTACATTAAACAAAAAATATAAAACTTAAAATAGGTAAAAAAAAATTACCTTCCACTGAGAATAGTTCAATAACATCTTAATATTGATCTTTTATGACGACAAGCAATTTCTTTAGTGATTCAGATATTATTCAAGAAGTGGATTATGGAATATGGGTTAAATCTAGAGCATGAAGAATTTAGACTGGGACACTAATGATCTATTGCTATTTAATCGATAACTCCAAAACTTAGCAGTTTAAGACAGTAGCAATGCCGTCTCAGTGCAGGCCTGAAGGTCAGGAATGTGGGAGTGGCCGAGTGGGCTGGTTCTGGCTTAGGGTCCCTCAGGAGGCTGCACACATGGCTGAAGGCTGGACTGACAGAGGCCACTTGCAAAATGGTTCATCAGGTGGCTGCTGGCAGGAGGCCTGAATTCCTTGCCACACAGATCTCTCCACATGGATGCCTGCGTGTCCTCCTGACATGGCGGCTGGCTTTGTCAGGGTGAGTGATCCGAGAGAGAGCAGAGAGAAAACTGAATAGGCCTTTAATGAATGACCTAGTCTCAGAAGTCACACACAGTCACTTCGGCCATATTCTACTATTTAAAAGCAAATCATTAAATTCAGTCCACATTCAAGGGGAGAAGAATTAACCTCCTCCTCTTCAAGGACAGCATATCAAAGAATTTGTGGCCCTAAGATGACTACAATGTGATATGAGAACTGCCTCTCCCTAATGAGATTCTGAGATCCCTTTCCCAGGAAATGCAAAAATTAGAATAAATTATCATCTTTTTGAAACTGTTTCCACTGCTTTCCACAAGGCAGGAGATTAAACACGACTGGGTTCTCGGTCACTTCCGGCCCAGGTACTTCTTAAAAGCACGTGCTAAGTAAACAGCACGCACTATGCACAAAGCACTGGGCTACACACACAGCACCAGAGACCCTCATGGTAATCCTCCAACATGGCCAGTATCATTCCCATTTTCAAGACAAAAAATAAGGGGACCAGAGAGATGAGCCAGGATTTTTGTCCAGGTCCACCTGGTTCCCAAGTCATTGTCCTTTCCACTACATGACACTTCTATCACTCCAGCTACCACAGATCGAAACTTGTTTTGTAGCACCGAACATCTGGGAAGGACCACAAAATACATTTTTTTCAGCCAAGATGTGTATCTTTTGTTCAATCCCTTACTTTCCTCAGTTTGTTTTTGCTTTGCCTGCCATTTTCTATTTGCTACTCTTGAGGCCTCATTTCGCTTCACTTTATGCCCCATCCAGCTCCCAGCACCGTGGCCCACTCTCCTTCTGGGTCCATCTGCACTGGAGGGGAATCCTGTCAGGGCAGCTGGGCTTTGGTCTAAACCCCATAAGATCTCTCTGAGGGGCAACTAGTGATCTGTTCAAAGACACAGAGCCAAATGTGGGCAACGTCTTCATTTCTTCATCCTCCAACAGCCCAACTAGTGTGAGTCCTGTCCATTCAACCTAGTTAATGCTTGTCAACATTTACCCTATCCGTCCCCATGGACAATGTCCTAATTCAGGTACCTTTCTCTTTCACTTGGGCTTCTGCATCAGCTTCTTAAATGTCCCCAGCCTCTGCCTCATCCTAATTTATCCCCCACAATGGCAGCCAGAGAGACCTTTGTAACACGGAGCTCTATCATGCCACTCCCTTGAAAGAACCTTCACTAGTTCCCCATTAACTCCCCTCACAATAGGAGGGCCTAGAAAGGCCTTGTAGATTGGCTCAGGGTCTTAGATTTTATCCTACAGATTACAGAGAGAGAACTGACCTTTGAACGTCTCCTCTGTAAGCAAATCCCTTACCTGTGTTTAATCCTCTTATGGACCGACCCTGCTACACATACCTCCTAATGAACCCTCTCAGCAGTAAGCGTGCAGCCAGTGTGATCTAAACCCTTTGCAACCCATCAGCCTAGCCAACACGTCACGTTCCCCTGTGCCACCACCTCTTCTTGTCTAAACCTCATTACAATTTGTTTACACAGCAATTTCCCTAACATACTTGAAAAAAAAAGGGATCACGTCACATTCAACTTTGTATTCTCAGCTCCCAGCAAAGAAGCTGTTTCATAGTAGCTGCTCAATAAATGGCGGACTGATTACAGAGTGCATCATGGGTACAGATATGCTGCGGCATTAATCAGTGTATCTCCCGGAAGTGTCGGGTCAGTTACGGAATCTACGGAAAAGCCCGGAGAGC
The DNA here is from genome assembly GCF_000325575.1 of Pteropus alecto. Classification (NCBI taxonomy): domain Eukaryota; kingdom Metazoa; phylum Chordata; class Mammalia; order Chiroptera; family Pteropodidae; genus Pteropus; species Pteropus alecto. The sequence continues at coordinate 469,673 of NW_006440626.1, forward strand.
AGTGCCCTGGACTCAGCACTCTCTCAACAGCCCAGCGCTTCCTGTTGTGATCTGTCGTAGAAGTGCTCGGACTAAGGTGTCTGTCTAGTTTACAGACGAGAAGATCACCAAGGATAGTCTGGACAAACCCAAGTCTAACTGTCCCTTTCTTCTACGCTCCCTATACTCTTCGCACCAGCCTCCATGATAGGATAATTCCCCGACTTCCGAGATCAGGGCTTCCCAGAACTTTCCATTTTCAACTTCATCCCCTACCACAACACCTAGCACATGATGGACCATAAATATTTCAAACGATAACATCTGCTAACATCTACTTAGTATTGTGTCAAGTATGTACTAAACATCTAATATGCATAATTTCATTTAATCCTTATAACAATCACCCCAAGGAGGTATTGTTCAACTTTATTCCCACTAAATAGATAAGAAAAGTGAGGCCCTGCGAAGAACAAAAATCAAACAAGCATCGAGGTCATCATATTTTATCGTTTTATTTCATTTCTTCCTCTGTACAATCCAGCAATAAAATTATGCATCGTATTCTAATTTCTAGACCAAAAAAAAAAAAAAATCTAAAGCTTCCAGAAAGTGCCCAATAACGCACAGGTCGAGAGACCAGGAACCGTATCCTGGTCCGTCAGGCTCCTGGGCACCTTTACACCTGACTTCCTGGCCCCGCAGCGGCGGAGTGTGGACTGGAGGGGCTTCTCGGGACCAGGGTCGTCCACGCTCCGCAGAGCGCCGGCCCACTGTGGATGGCAGGGCCTGGGCTCGGCGGTGGGCGGAGGGGCGCGCCAAGCCCAGCGCCCCGGCTTAGGGATTGGTTGGTATTCACGCGACCTCCCCACGCGCACATCGGTAACATGTCTGCCCCCCTAGAGTTCATGCCTCGTGACTCCGAGGGTCCTGTGCGCCCCGCCGGGGCCTGGAACTGTACCTTGCACGTCACAGGGGCGCCATCGGCTCGTACACAATTAACGAGACCGGCCCCCTTCGTCCGCCCAGCTTCGCACCTGGACTGGCGGGTGGGGGGCAGGTGTCAGCCGCCCAGAGCACCTCGGGGACCGACGCGGGAAGACACGCGCGGGGAAGCAGCGGCCAGGGGCTCCCGGGCCGACCGCGGAGGCCTCCACCCGCAGCCGCCCGCCCCCCGCGCCGCCCCGCTCGCTCGCGCCGTTACCGGTTCCGCTGCTCCTTGAAGAGCGCCGTCAGCGCGCGGAGGGCCTCCAGGTCCTGGATGGACGCGGGCACCATGATGCCCGACACTCGGGCGGGCAGCTGCCTGGGCGCCGCCATCTTGCCAATGCCG
>NW_006440626.1:471417-476855 GCF_000325575.1 Pteropus alecto
TGTCGGGCGGGAGAGGAGGACCCCGGGACCAAGGGGCACCCCGAGGGGTTGGGGGTGCTGGGACCGGTCCCCCAGGGGGGATGGAGCATGCGGTGCGGAGCTATTGCGGGGGCGCTCAGAGGAGAAGGCCGGAGACCAGATCCTGCGGTCTAACTGGTCAGTCCCCCAACTCGGACCCTCTGGGAACGCGAGCATCCTGTCGCCAGTGTGCAGGCCGCTGCCCCTGGACATTCAGGCCCAGCACACAGGGTCACTTGCCAGGCGCCCGGCCCGGGCGGGAATATGTTACCCCAGCCCACCAAAGGGCCTAAAACGCAGTTCGATCCAGGAGCTAAACGCTGCAGCGGTGGGGTACAAAGTAGCTTTTTTCCAAAGGGAATGAGTATATTTTTCAGGAATCACACGAGGTCCTCTGGCAGGTGTTGGTAACTCACACGTTTTCTTCCCACGGCCCTTAATCACGTGTGTACTTTCAACAAGCATTATTGCCAAGCTCAGTGCTAGGTGAGATGATCCCAACCCTGAAGGAACTCACAGAGGATGACAAAGAGAGGCCGACATCACACTGAATGCTGTTGACAACCACTATGACAGAGGACGGTACAAACTGCTGTGGGACCACTTAAAATATGTAAATACGTACCCTCTACGATTCTATTTGAAGAGAGGAATGTGTTTATAGGGTGGCGCTTTTGATGTTCTTTGCTACATAAAATTTAAAGACACGATAATAAACACGGCCGGAGTATGCAGGAGATACAATCACGCACAAGCAAGTCGCTCAACCATTTAACTGACTACATAACCCTTCATTTCCGCAACTATTCCTGTGTGCCCACTATGTGCCAGGCATCAGTTTACCTAGCAGTGCTCCAGACAATTCAAAATGTTTAACAATCCTTAGACTAGCAAGGCAAAATCCAATTTTTCCTCGAGGAGCAGGGATAGTAAAATGTACCGTAACGCATCAAGATCTTGCCCCTTAATTTTCTACCCTCAATTGGGAAGCAAAGGTAACTACTTTGATTCTTCCAGAAAACATTCCCCATAATACTCACATTTATTACCTGGAATATTGCAATATGATCCTGATTGGATTTTGTTTTGTTTTGTTTTGTATTGGCTTCTTTTGCCTATTCTGGATCCTTTAAAAATGTAAGCCAACACTTTGCTGTACTCAAAACCCCCTAAAAGATTTCCATTTTGCTCAGGGTAAGCTGAAGTTTTCCATTGGAAGAGTCTGCTTCCCTCTTCCCCTGCTTCTGATCACATCTCGTCTCTGCCCTCTCCGTGGTGTCTCGACCACAGTGGCCTTCTATTGCACTCCACCAGCGGTAGTACCCTCTTGCCTCAGGGCCTTGCACGCGCTAGTCCCTTGGTGTGGAACATCGCCAACACTCCCAGCAAGTACTTACAGGGTTTCCTGACTTCCTTCAACTCTGCTCAAATGATCTCTTAATGAGTATTTTGCTTATCAATCTTTAAAACTGTGACACACCTCCAAAATTCCTTGGGAACTTCTCCCCACAGCTCTTAACACTTTCTATATCATACTTTACTTATCTCATTTGTTTATCATTATTTATCTATTTGGTTTACTGCCAGAATGTGTTCTAGCACCTAGAAAAGCGGCTACTGTGTGGTAATTGTTCAATAAATATTAGTTGAATTAATGAACGAAGAATATTTTTAGATGATATTTTCAGAAAGGAGAAAGGAAATAACACGCCTCCAAGAGGGAGCACAGCAATCAAAAAAGTACAAGAAAGAGGAAAGATGGAAGAGGAGAAGAAAACAAGTATAAGGAACAAGATTAAAAAAGACATTAACGGGACAGACTAGGAGTATAGGCAGGTATGACAAACAGAAGGATGTTAAATTGGTCGAACAGCAGGCATGTGACTATCTGGAATCAACTAGAGGATTTCAACCTTGACTGAATTGACAGAACTAAGTTAATATTTCACTTGGGCTAAAAGGCACTTTTTAATATTATGTCATGTTATATAATCGTTTACCTTAGATAAATGTGCCACCACGTTGATGGACCTAAATTAAAATTCAGAGGAAATTTGTGATATGAATTTGAGTCTCGAACCCACTGCAGAAGAACTGGATCGGCGATGACTGTAATCAAAAAGTAAAAAGAAGTAGAAAGAAAGAAGGAAGGGGGGCGGAACGAAAGCAAGGGAGAAAGTTGGTGATGTGCAGGCAAAAAGATTTGGACCAAAGCGCATAGGGTTTTGGCCTGGAAAAAGGAGAGGAACCAAGTGGATTCTGGTAAAGAGAATGGAAGAAGTGACGATTGGAGAGAAAAATTCTTGCTTACCGTCTCCGCCTACGATTCTCTCTCTGGAAAGCTCATGGCATTGCCACCTGCGCCACCACAATGTCACGTGTCAATCATTAGGAGCTCTAGTCAGTTTAGACCTCTCTCGGCACTGCCTCTCCATAGTCAGCCTTGTGCTACAGATGGGTTGACGTATCACCTTCCCGCATCTAAGGTCCTTCAAGGCGGAGGCTTTGTCTTCATCCCATCCAGGTCCAAGTACCTGTGCTTAGAAGCCATGCTATAAATATGTGTTGAACTGAAAACTTAGAGAACGAAGGAAAATAATAACAGAATAATGTAGTCGTTAAGAGCAAACTACAGCCTATGAGCCAAACCTCTCCCACTATCTTTGTTTATAAATGATGTTGGAAATGGTCCCATTCACTTACATATTGTCGAGGACTTCTTTGATGCCACAGTGGCAAAACTGAGTAGTTATGGCAGAGACTGTAGGGTCTAAAAAGCCTACAATGTTAACGGTTTTGTCCTTATGAAAAAGGTTTGCCAACTTCTGGTAAGCAGCATGAGCTCTGCAATCAGACAAACCTGGGTGATGGAGATCCTGCTCTCATCGCTTAGCACCTGACCTTGGACAGGTAACCATCTCTTTAAGACACTTTTTTTTCCCTTTGTAAAATGGAGTAGTAATAATACTTAATTGGGTGGTTGGGAAGAGTCAATGAGATACTCTACGTCAATTCAGGGTCTGTCATATATTTAGCTTAGCTCAATAAATGTCAACATTGAACGACTCATGTTATAAAATCGAGTAAGAAGGAGGGATAAAGCGGGCAAGGGAGTAGAAAGCTCTTCGGTAGTTGGGCGAATTAGGAACTCTAGAGAGGAGGTAGGAAATTTGGGCTAGGTTCAAGAAATAATTGGTAGTAAGTGACTGACAATGGACTGCTGATAGTTGAGGCAATAATTTTGATGTTACTAGTAATAGTTGCATTGTAGGGATGGATGATTTTTATACAATTTGCAAAGTTAGTATATTAATTCCTTATGATTGCTACCAATCCATTTTTAACTTAATTTTCATATTTCAATTTAGCCAAGATTTTTCAAGCACCTATCATGAACTGTATTAGAACCTAGTATTACAAGGCTGAGTAATATAACATTTCAGCCATCAATCAGCTCCAGGTCTATTAAAGGAATCCATAAACATAAACATATTCTGGTGACACAATGTAATAATATCAGGAAAGCATAAACAAAGAGTAGAGGGACTGGGAAGTGAAGAAAGACTTACTAGGGAAGACATTTAAGCTGCATCTTGAATGAGTGCTAGACAGGCAAAAGGTGGAAGTACATTCCAGAAGATGAAGCACCCAAAAAATGACCTGAGACCAGTTGGTTTTATGTGTGAGTTCTACCAAACATGAAGAAAAGATAGAATCTCGGTCTTATCCAAGAAGTTTCAGAAAATGGAAAAAGTTTAACTTTTAGTAATGATAGGCTAGGTTATTGAAAGCAACACCCTGAATGAGAAAAACTTTTAAAAAATACTGAATGAAATATTTCACAATTTCCCCGTCACCTAGTTGATCCAAGCAACCAAGACACTCGAATTACAATTAAGACAAACCCAGAATGATAGCTCATTTAGACGTGTGGCAGAGGCAAATGAAAACCATCTTTGGAGGAAAGTGGCATCCTGGGCATCAAATTTTTCCTATAATTCCTCAAATATAGTGACTAGCACAAAAATGACTAGGTCTCCAAGGAAACAAGACATTATGAGAGGAGCCAGCAACAGAAACCGACCCACAAAGATGTTGGAATTATCACATGTAAACCATGAAATAACAATGTTTGCCGTGTTCGAAGAAACAAAACACCATTTGAAAGTCTAAGCAAGGAATTGAAATGTAAAAAATGAAATAGCATATTTATAAAAGAAAGAAGTAGGAATTCTGGAACTAAAAAAGAGTAGCAGTAAGAATGTAGTGGATAGATTTAATAGTGCATTAGAGAGATCTAGAAAGAATAAATGAACTGAAAGGGCAGAAGAAATCCAGCATAAAGAAATAAAAATATGAAAAATAAGGAAGAGCTAAGAGACACAGAATCCGTTGAGAAAGTCTAACGCATGTAAGTAGAGTTGCATGTGTACAGAAGGAGAGGAGAGAGAAATAGGGCAGGAGCAATACGAGATAATAGCCGAGAATTTGCCAAAAGCGATGAAAGATTCCAAAACACAAACTCGAAAACATCGATGAATACAAAGAAGAATAACAGAGAAGGGGGAGGGAAGGAGGAGGGGGAGGGACTGCAGAAAAAGACAAAGACAAAGTCTCATAAGAAGCCATAGGAAAAAAATGGTTTATTTTCAAAGGAGTGAGAATTTGACTCTGCCGAGTTCTCTACAGAAACACTAAAAATTAACGCTAAATAAACACTAAAGTAGTGGAATGCTATCTTCGATGTACTTAAAAATATAAAATATATGTTTATATTAATAAAAAATATAAATAAGAACTGCCAACAGACCCATGCTCAAGGAAATACAAGAGTATAAATAAGACAATTTGAAGTGAAAGAGAGACAAAGAGCAATAAGAATAGTGAACATTTAGCTTCATCTATGTGAAATCCAAAGTATAAAGTAAAAATAAAGCAACCATGTGTCACGGGGTTTAAAATAAAGAATTGGAATATTTATGAGATGGCTCTGCTCCAGACCATCATGGCACCACCTGGGGACTCTTCACCCTCTGGTGCCTGAGTTCATGCTCCTAGGCTTCTCAAAATGCCACATCGGCACAGGCAACAAAAGAAAAAATAGATACCTTGGACTTCGTGAAAATTTAAAATTTTCGTGCATCAAAAGATACCATCAACAGAGTAAAAAGGCAGCCCATAGGAGAAAATATTTGCAGATTGTATATCCGATAAGTTACTAATGTTCAGAAAAATGAAGAACTAAACTTAACAACAAAAAGCAAATAACCTAATTCGAAAATGGACAAAGGACTTGAACAGACATTTCTCTAAAGAAGACATGCAAATAGCCGAGGAGCAGGTGAAAAGATCCTAACGTCACTAAGCAGTAGGGAATTGCAAATAAAATTATAATGAGATAGCACCCCACATGCATTGGG
>NW_006440626.1:476980-493127 GCF_000325575.1 Pteropus alecto
GAAGGAAGGAAGGAAGGAAGGAAGGAAGGAAGGAAGGAAGGAAGGAAGGAAGGAAGGAAGTGTTGATGAGGATGTGGAAAAATGGGAACCCCTGTGCACTGTGGGGGAAGAAAGTAGAATGGTACAGGCGCTGGGGAAAACAGCATGGCGCTTCCTCGAAATGTTAAAAATGGAATTCGAGAATGATCTGGCGATTCCACTTCTGGGTCTACACCCTGAAGAATCGAAAACAGGGTCTCAAAGGGATATTTGCCCACCCGTGTTCATAGCAGCATTATCCAAAACAGCCAAAACGTGGAAGCAAGCCAACTATCCGTCAAGGGATGAAATGGATAAGCAAAATGTGGTCTGTAGATACAATAGAATATTATTCAGCCTTAAAAGGGGAATTCTGACGTATAATACAGATGAGCCGCAAAGAAAGTAAGTGAAATAAGCCAGTCACGCACACGAATGCAAAACTATGATTTCACTTATATGAGGTTCTTGGGGTCGTCACATTTAAAGAGCGAGAAAGCAGAATGGTAGTTGCCGAGGCTGAGGGGAGGGAAAAATGGGGAGTATAGGGTTTGTGAACACGCTTAATGCACTGAACCGTATACTCAAAAATGGTTAAGAGAGCAAATTTTATGTTCTATGTATTTTATCAAAATTTTTTAAATTGTCAGGGCGAGGGGGAGAGGCCACCTTTGTGGGCACTGGCCCAGGTCTATCTCTTGCCTAAGAATTTCCTGCGCTTTACACTTCCCAGCAGCTAAAATCACAGAAGGTTGAAGGTCAGAAAAGAAAAAATTTATAGACAGAAAATAAGAGCAATCCATTGAGAACAATTTGCAAAGGCCAGAACTGTTTTATAGGAAATGAGCTTCGTCGAGTCGATCAAAACCAAAGAATACTCAGATATTCTTAGCAATCCACCTTCTCTGCCTGAACTGGGTATTCCTCCGTGGGTATTGACGTTGTCTGGTATTGAGCCCTTAATTATAAACATCTGGCAGAAAATTACAGAAGAGAAACTTAAAAATATCATTCTGAAAGGAGCCCTCACTGAGACAGTGGTTCAGACCAGTGGTCTCCAAAGTGTTCTTAGTGGAACAAGTCACAAGAAGATTCTACCTCTGGGAAAGACGGGTGAAGACCCTCCCAGATTTCAGATTTCTCTCTCTCTCTTCTCCCCCGCTCACTCCTGCCCCTTTTCTCTCTCTCTCTCCCTCTCTCTCTCTCTCTCTCCCCCTCTCTCTCTCTCTCTCTCACACACACACACACACACACGCACACACACACACCATGGAAACCACCTGGACATAGCATAAAACCTGGACATAACACAAAAAACAACCACCTGAAGCTATTTGAAGAGGGAGACATAATAATCATAAATGTGTATTTGCCCAATAAGAAAGCTTCAAATACATGAAGCAAAATTGACAGAATTAAAGGAAGACAGTTTCACGATCATAACCAGAAATTTTGACAATCGTATCTTAGCCATGGCTAGAAAACTAGACAAAAATTAACAAAGACAATATCTGAACAATGCTCTCAACCTCTTTTACTTAATATTCATACCAAGCAACATCCAACGATGATAAAATATACATTCTTTTTAAGCGTGCATGATAGACCATGTTCTGGGCCATAAAATAAGACTTCATACATTTATAAAGATTGAAATCATACAGAATATGTTCTCTGAATATAGTGAAATTATGTTAGAAATCAGTAATAATAAAATAACCTGGAAAACCTCCAAATATTTGAAAAACAAACTTCTAAATAATCATTTGATGAAAAAAGAAATCACAAAAGAACTTAGAAAATGTTTTGAACTGAGTGATAACAAAAATCATATCAAAACTTGTGGGATAAAGTTAAAAACAATATTTAGAAGAAAATGTAGGTTTAAATGCCTAAACTGGAATAGAAAAAAGATCTCAAATACGTGATCTAAAATTTCACCTTAAGATACTAGAAAAAGAAGAGCAAATCAAACCCAAAAGAAACATAAGGAAGAAAATAATATGAGAATAAAAATCAATGAAATAGAAAAAAACAATATGGTATATTAATGAAAACAAAAGCTGGTTCTTTGAAAAAATAAAACTGATGAGCTTCTAGATGGATTGATTAAGAAAAAAGAAGACACAAATTTCCCATATCAGAAATAAAAGAAGACACACGAACATAGGTTTTATAGACATTAAAAGAATAATAAGGGCATGTTATGAACAACTTTATGGCAATAAACATGACAACTTACGTGTAACAGGCAAATTCCTTGAATGACACAAATCACCAAAAGTCATCCAAGAAAAAAATATCAAACTCGAACAGCCTGATAGCGATTAAGTAAATTGAATTTATAAATAAAAACCTTTCCATAAAGCGAACAACAGTGACATGGCTTCAGTGGTAAATATAATCATGCACTTAAGAAAGAAATAATAGCAATCTTCTACAAATTCAGAAAATAGAGAATTAACACTTCCCAACTTATTTTATGAGGCTAGTATAACTGATGCCAAAACCAACCAAAGGCTTCACGAGAAAAAAAACTACAGACCAAATCCCTCATGAACATAGACACAAAAATCATAACAAAATATTAGCAAATCAAACCATATATAAAAGTGATAATAAATCATGACCAACTGGGGCATATTCTGGGAATGTACGATTAGTTTAACATCCAACACTCAATACGATTCACCATATTAACAGAATAAAAGAGAAACGGCACATGATTATTTCAATAGACGCAGATAAAAATATTTGATAAAATTCAACACGCTCTTTGTAAAAACTTCCAGAAACCTAAAAATAGAAGGGCACTTATAAAACCTGATGAAGAGCATCTGCAAAAAACAAAAAAACCAATAAAACAAAAAAACCCAACATCATACTCAGTGGTGAAAGACCAAGGCTTTCTACATAAGGCAAGAACAAGCCAAGGATGCCTGCTCTCACTACGTCTCACATTTTTCTGCAAGTCCTGGCCAAGACTAGAGAAGGAAATGAAAGACATACAAATCAGGAAAGGAGCAAACATGTCTTTTCTGCAGACTACTTAGTCTTGTATGTAGAAAGCGCTAACTAATCTATAAAAACTGTAGTAGAATTAATAAGTGAATGTAACAAGGTTGGAAAATATAGGTTAATACATGAAAATCAATTATATTTCTATACGGTGTCAATGAATAATGATAAATTCAATTTAATAAACAACTTCACTTTATGATAACATCAAAAATACTTAGGAATAAATTTAATGAATGATGTACAAGACCTATACGATGAAAACTATAAAACATTACAAAAGGAAATTGAAAAAGAACTAAATAAATGAAAAGATACACCACATTAATAGACTTGAAGATTTGCTTTTGTTAAGATGTCAGTCTTCTTCGAATTGACCTACGGATTTAATGCGGTTACAATTAAAATTTTAACAGATTTTATAAAAAAGATATTGATAAATTGATTTTAAAATTTATGTGAAAAGACAAAGGATCTGGAATATGCGAAACAATTTTGAAAAATAAGGACAAAATTGTAGGACTTAAATTATTTGATTTCAAGACTTACTGTAATTCTACAGTCATGAAGACAGAGTAGAATTGGCCTGTAGGTCAATGGACTGGATTACAGTCCAGAAACAGACTCACACTTGCATGGCGGTATCTCATTGACTTCCCCTTTGAATTATTTTGGCGTTTTTGTCAAAAACATATTGGCCGTGCAAGTGTGAGTTAAAAAGACATAATAAAAGCGCCATCAATGATGTGGAGCAACTCTTATACGTTGCTGGTGGGACTGCAAATTGATATGACTACTTTGCAAAACGGTGTGGCCATATCTTTAAAAATTAAACACACGGGGTGACTCCATAGAGTAGGGGTTAGCACGTCTGCTTTACAAGCAGAAGGTCTTGGGTTCACGCCCCGGGTGTAGCCACAGACCATACCCTGGGTGCAACAGGCCCCAAGTGTGCCGGACCCCCGGGAGTGCCAGGCCCTGGGTGCACCAGACCGCCTGAGTGCGCCAGGGGTGCTAGGCTGGTCAGGAGTGAAAGTTGGGGGGGGGTGCAGATTAAAGAGGGGAAAATAAATAAATAAAATAAATAAATAAAAATTAAACATACACTTAACAACATGCCCCAGCATTTCCACGTACACGGAGTATACGTATATGTCTTTCTTCGCCAAGACATATGCATGAATGTTATAGTAACGTTTTCATAATAGCCCCACATTGGAAGGAACCCAAATGTCCATCAACCGGTGAATGGAGAAACAAATGTGGTCTATCCATACAATGGAATCTACTCAGCAATACAGAGGAACAAAACATTAACCCACGTGAAATGCGGAGAACCTAAAAAACTTCGTGCTAAATGAAAGACATCAAACAACAACAGCAACGAAACCATGTACTGTATAATATCAAAGTTACAGAAAAGGCAGAATGGTGGCGAAACGACGCTGCATGCGGGGAGGGGAGGGAGGAGTGGGAAAGGGTGTGAGGGAACATTCTGGCGTGAGGACTGTTCTCTGTCATGATCGTGGTGCTGATTACCAGCCGTGCCCAATTTCCAAAACTGCCCAAACTATACACTTTAAGAAGAATTTGATCGTATATAAATAATAGCTAGTGAAAAATTCAATAAGAAAAGTATGGCTGACCATGATGGAAAACTAGTAGCAGACTGACCTTCCCGCTCTTAACAACTGGAAAACTAGGCAAATGTACAGGGGGGGTAAAAACACCACATTTTCAGACATTGAATAGGAAGTGACACAGCATTGGGATCCCCCGGTCTACAAGAATACATGGGGTGAGCTTTTGATCACCCGGCCTTTCCGCCTGGACTCGCTTTCCACATCACAGCGAAGAAAGCAGGGGCCCAGGGCTGCAAGACGGTCTCACCGAATTAAGGAGACGAAGATCACAGGCGGCAAGCAAAGCGGCGAGAATTGGCGGAGGTGGGAGTTCTGCGGAGACCAAACTCCAGAAATAGGATCGGACTCTGTTTGCGTCTCGGACTAGACATTAAATTGTGTGTGCACAGGGTGCGGGTCCACGAAGCCAGACAGAGAACAAGGGCTAGATGTCGGAGTTTGGGCCAGGCAGATCGGAGAGACACACGTAACATGGATGAACCTCAAAAAACATTGAGAAATCAGACCCCCCCAAACCCCTATATGATTACATTTATATGAAATTTCTAGAAAAGGCAAAAACTATAGAGACAGAAAGTAGATGGGTATTCGCCTGGGGTCGGGGGTAGAAACGGGGATAGACTGCAAACGGCACAGGGAGATCTGAGGGGAGGATGGAGGCGATCTAGAACAAGAACCGTTATGATGACACAACTGAAGAAATTCATAATTATCAAAGTGTTAAAGAAAAAATGCTCCCGGCATGCTCCTGGGCCCTAGTAGGAATGGAGCACCCGACCACGACATCAAGTGACCATGCGGCCAGTGCTGTCCATTATGGGTACAACGGCAACTCATTATAAGATGGAAGGAGGTAGGACATCTGGGACCGAGCACTAGCCAGGCCAGAGGGCAGACGTAAGTAGCGCAAGCAAGTAGCCCAAAGTCACGCCATCCACCGCTGTTGTGCTGTCTCCAAGCTCCCACCACCTCTGGGAGTCGCTTATGATCAGATAGGAATGGGAAAGTAGCCAGCTGGGTTCGCAGATGGGATTGCTGGGTGTAATATTAGTTTCCGACGGCCACTATAACAAATCATCATGGACTCGGCGGCTTGAAACGACGCAAATTTAGCATCTTACGAATCATCACGAAGTCAGTGGCTTGAAACGATTTAGTATCCGACTGTTCAGAGGACTGAAATGGATCTCGCTGGGCTAAAACCAAGGCGTTGACAGGGACAGGCTTGCGATTCCTTCTGGAGAATCTGCTTTCTTGCCTTTTCCAGCATTCGAGGTCCCCGCGTTCCTTGGCTTACGGCCCCTTCGTCCATCTTCAACGCCAGCAACGCAGGGCTGAAGCGCTGAGTCTTCTCACACCACCAGCCCTCTGGCTCTCTGCTTCCGTCACCATCTCTCCTTTTCCAACCCACACGGACTTGCCTGCCTCCCTCCTTCGCTTAAGGGAACGCCTGTGATTACATTCACAGATATTCAGACAACTCGCTCGGATAATTCAGGATACTCTCTCATCTCAAGATCAACTGAGTAGTACCCCTAATTCCCTCTGCAACCTTAATTCCCTCGTGCCATGTGATTTAACACATTCGCAGGTTCCAGAGATTAGATTGGGGACCTCTTTAGGACCATTATTCTGCTTCCCTCTCTCGGTACGGGGGTGCGAGTCCCAGTGGGATGGGGCCGTGGTGCCGCCCCATCCAGGGATGGCTTCGAAAGACAGCAGTGAGCCGAAATCATAAGGGACAGAGCTTAGGCCGGTGGACAGGGTCATCCATTTTATGAGAGAGAAATGGCCCAACCTTGGGACGCACAGACTCAGAGCTGTGGCTCATAGCTTGACTGCTTGGTCCGAGGCCTGAAAGAAGAAATATGGGAAGACGGGAAACAAGAAAATCTGAGGAAGAAGACGGAATCAACGTAAGAGAAAGGGCAGCAAGAAGATCTATCTTTGGATCACGTGTTAATGCCACCAATACAAACAGGGACTAAACAGCCGAATAGATTTAGCCGCCAGCCTTGGTCATCTGTCAACCTGGAAGTGACGCAATATTCTCTTGAGTTGATTAGCCCTGGTGTCGGGGTTTGGGCTATGTGTGGGCCCAACAGCATGGCAGCCGGTGCACTAAAGCCGATTTACCACGGGCTCTGTCAAAGGTTGGATGTTCTCCTCCGCGCCCCCCACAAGTCCTGCTTCCTTCCCCCACCCCCAGGTGTTGATCCGAGAGTACCTCCCAATAGGCACCCAGATCTCTATCCTCCACTCTTTAGGGACTTCAACCTGGACAAGATACTCAACGATGATTTGTTGGGTAGAATTGAACGAACCTGACTCTGTCGTGGTTATTATCATATTCCTCTTACCGCGGAGGAATGCGGCCGAGGCAGCCACCCAAGGCTAGTGATGGAGTCTCCGAGGACCCATTTCTTTCCTGATGATTGACTGACTGAGGGACGCCCCCAGTACCTTCCCACCCGAGGCCCCCTCAAGCTCATCATCCACACAGAAGACGCCTGCTCCCTTGCCGGGTGAGACGTTTTGCCATTGATGGCATCCAGGGCAGGGTGACTGTGCCACCCTTGAAGAAGTGGAGGTGTCTCTCCTGGGACAAGTTGGGGGTGTGTCAGGACAGGAGGTCATTCGCGAACCTTCCCTTCAGACGCCTGCGCGCCGCGCCCTGTCTAGGCCAGCCGCTCCTTATTCTCGGTCACCGAACTGCTTGCTTGTCTCCCTTTGCTGGCACTTAGCCTATAGTTACTTAACGCAGTCATTCATTGACTTGTTTATTGTCTGTCTGTCCTTCTAAAAGGCAAGCTGCTTGAAGGCAGGACCTGTCTCTCTCGCTCAGAGCACCCGTTTGGAGACCCACAGTCCCTTTTAGCGCCACCCCCACCTCTCACCTACAGGCTGTGGAATCCTGGGCCGGTCACGAAGCCTCTGGTTCATCACCTGTAAAATGAGAATAAAGGAGGGTTGTTGCGAGGATGAAGGGGAGAACACGATAAGAAAGCGCTTAGCAGGTGCACACACGTAGGAAAACGCATTTGCAGGTTGAGAGCACAGAGCCGACGGCGCCCACGCTCCCGTTTCCTCCGCGAACCGGAGGGCAGCGCCACCTGCTGGGGGAAGATGCTGAGCTTTGGGTGGATGCTGAGAAGCGGGGCGGTGCTGAGCAGCTGGCTCTGTGGGCAGCAGACATCCTCGGTGTAGGATTTCCTCCATCGCAGCGCAGAGGCTGGTGCAGGGCGGAGGAGACAGGTGCCTGTGCAAATCCCGGGCTCGAGTTTGGCCGGATGAGCCGGGCGGAAGGACAAAGGGGCAAAGCAGTTGAGGATACTGGCAAGAGAAAGGCTGTGATGATGTCCTGTGTGGTCTGGAGGCCTGGAGATGGGGAGCCGGGGAGCGCTGGTCCACGTGGGAAAGTCCAGGGAGTGGAGAGCAGGATGAGGTCAGCGGGGGTGGGGGTGTGGTGGGACGGGGGCGGGCGGGCACTGGCAGCGTCGGAAGCTGCGGTCAGGCAGTGGGATCCCGGAGTGCACTTGGAACCATCCAAGTGATGACAAGGCCCGGGGCGTGGGCGGCCGGAGGGGACTGGAGGTGAAAGTCACCGGCTGAGGAGGAGATGTGGGAAGGATGGACAGATCTGGCAGCACCCCCCGCCCCGCCCTCCTCAACACCTCCTTTGCTCACTTACTCCCTCGCCTCTCTGGGCCTCCGGGCCCAGTTTCTGGGGTTCTGTGTGTCCCCCAGATGAGTCACATGTGCTTCTCTGGCCCCACCTCTTACTCTCTCTGGTTCCTCTTTTATGTTTTGCCTTCTACCTAACATGTGAGGGAGGTTTCGCCACCAAGGCCAACTAAACATGCCTCAAACGGAATTTATTTTCTTTATACCAAATCCTTCCCCTTCTTAACCACCCTATCATTGTCCTTCCAAAACCCCAATTTTTATGTCATTCGTTTCCTCTTCTGCTGCTGGTTTTGCTCTCATCATCTGGTCTGTTATGAATCCTCATGAATTATTTTGTCCATAACAGCTCGGAGCTAAGCGCCTTCTTTCAATTTTCAGAGCTAAAATCCTGCTCAAGAATTGGCAGCACAGATCTAAAAAGCCAGGGCTGGTTGTTGGGGTGCAGAGGAAATCGGGGAGGGAAGAAGGCCTCAGACGGGGATGAAGCAGCACAACCTTGTAGTCAGACAGGAGTGGGTTCCAGGCTCTCGTGGAGCCTTGTCAGCCTCAGTATATCAAGGAAAGCACCTAACAGGAGACTGGAACTATCAGCTGAAATTAGCTATTCACATGCCTGACACACACATGGTGGTTCCTGCAGGTTCTTCCAGGAGGACTCTGGCTGTGGACTTACCCACGGCGCCCTGGATGGTGGCTGAGGCTCCGGGTCAGAGTTGAGCCCTGCTCCACCCCTGACTAGTCACCCAACTGGCCTCGGGGTCTCTTTCTTCTTCTGCTTCACCCACTGATCGAGGCTGCTGGGAGAATCAATATGGATACGTATGTGGAGATACTTTGAAAACGGTGAAGTTTTAGTCTCAAGTAACTCAGCGCTTCTTAATACGAATCCACTGCCAACACGTACCCCTTCAGTCTGGATCCAAGGACAAAACTGTCCCTTCAATGCTATTTTTTTCACATCGTTCCAGACTCAAACTGCCTGTCCCCAAACCCCTGTCTTTGGCACCACCAGGTGTGTGCCCTGCACACATAACGTAACCATCTCAGTGGGAAGCTGAGCATTCAGTGAGGGCGTGAGAAGCTCTTAGAACAGTGTCTGGCACACAGTAAGTGCTCAGTAAATGTTAGCTATTATTACTATTATCAGATGTTTTATGAGTTCACCCTATTATCTAAAAAATGTCTACACATCCCCCCAAATACGTAGAAGTCGCCATCATCTGCTCTCTTAGGAAAATCACACAACTTAATGTCCTGGACTGAACTCCTCCCCTCCCCCCAGGCAGGACATTCATCCACAGAGTGCCCCTCCCCCTTCCCTGGTAATTCTCAACTTTGTTTTCTGTTATTTTTATGCCACATACAAACCCCACCACCACAGGCAGTACCAGCCAGGAAAAAAAAAAAAAAAAGTTAAGTAATTGTTGGCTTGGCGATTTTTTAACCTAGCTTCTGAGAGAGGAGATGTTTGCGCATGACCTGGGATGGGAGGTGACACCCGGGGTGGGAAGTGGGTGGGAGCAGCTCTCATAACTTACAGGAATTCCAGGCTCCCCCCTGGTTACCCTGCTTTGCCCCAGCGACCGCTGTTTGTACAGGCATCTCTGCCTTTCTGCCTCCAAGGCGAGCGCATGTCTCTCCGTGCGCCCAAGGGCCTGCCGAGGCCTCCGGTACAACTGCAGGTCCACGCTGCCACCCCCCCAAAACTTTCCAAGCCAGCTCCTCCCCAGCCCGAATTTATCCTCTGTGAGGACACACTCCTCCCCGGATTCTTCACCATGAGAACGGTTACTGGTTTCGAAGGTGTTTCCTTGTGTCAGTGATCTGTGTGTAACGTGTTTCTTTCCCTCCCCCCGCCCCCTTTGGTGACATCGATCCCAAACATTCTACATTCTACTATAAGCTTTGCTGTGTGGTGTAGGGGACAGAAAGGTGGGAGATATTCAGGGCTCACAATCTAGAAGGTGAGACACACTGCAGGGTGAGGCGGGACCCGGCGGACCACAGAGAAGCCCCAGACGCATGACGCACGGGGCGCGCGAGGCGGACACTCGAGGCGCGCCCAGGAGGCTCCGGGGGCCGGGCTGGCCTCTCTCGCGCCCTCGGGTGCCCACAGGGCTCTTCCCTGTGTTCTTCCGGGGGCGCTTCGACGGCAAATGCTCACGGCTGTGTTAGGGGCGCTATGTCGGGGCGCTACCAATGAAAGGCCCGCACAAGGGGTGGGGGGCCATGGCGGAGGCCGGGGCAGGGAGAAAAGAGGGAAGGCCATTTAGCAAGAAAGCAAAAGTATCTGTCACGGAGAATTTCGGAATGTTTGTGCCCGAGGCAGGGAGGAGAGAAATGTGAAAGTCTGGAAAAAGCTGCCGAGGCCCCGGGCAGCTGTCATTCGAGACCCCAGACTGACACCTAGTGGACACCTGGGGAGATGCTCCCCGCCGCCGCGCTCGGGCGGATCCGTGGAGCTCAGGGTGCTCCGTGCGGGGAGAACCCGGGCCAGGCGCTGGTCCCCGGAGGTCACCTCCCTCCGCGCTGGGAGGACTTTGGGGTCCCGACCTGGTGCAGACACCGGCTGGGTGACCTCAGAAACTCCGTGTCTTCCGGGAAGCGGGAGGGCTCTTCCTTCTGCTCCGACGTCCGGGGATCCCCAGCCCCTGCACGCAGCGCCCCCGCCTGCCCGGGGAGCTGGGGCGAGCTGACGCGAAGGGCAGGCTCCCCGGGGCGCGAGGCCCACGTGTAAAGCTTTCGGGTTGCCCCTGACACGGGACTGCTTCCCGTCACCGAAGCCAAGCTGTGCGCGCAGCGCCTTGTGGCCCGGTAAGCGCTCCAGAAAGATCTGCGGGCGGACCGAGCCGCGGACCTGAAGCCAGGATTCTAGTCCGGTCTAAACAAAAGCGCCTTGGGAGTGGGAGCTGAGCGCTGCTTCAGGAACGTTCTCCCTGTTCCTCAGTCAAAACCGGCCCCTCTACGGTTTCACCCTGTTTGTCCTTGCTCAGGCCTGGGAAGCAACTCAGAATCACTCTTGTTTTAATGCGATGCCTGCAGAAAGCGTTCGCGTTCCCTGTACGCAATGTCATTTGGAGCTAAACGTGCCCCAAATGACAGAGCCGTGGTTCTCAACCAACGACGCCCCTGCGCCTCGGGGACCTTCGGCGGTGCTTGGAGGGAGACCTTCCGGCTGGCACACCTGGCGCAGAGAGGCCGCTACTGACATCTAGTGGGCAGAGGCCCCGACGCCGCAACGCGGACCTCGCTCAGCACGCCCCACCCCCACCCCCACACAAAGAACCATCTAGCCTCAAAGGCTGAGTGCCGGGGTTCTGGAACCCTGCTTCCCTCCCGAGACTTCTCAACATCCCCGTGCCTTCTGGAGAACTCTTCATTTGTCGTTGACGTTTCTACAGCGTTGTGGTACAGAGGTCCAGACCGGCGGGGACCAGCCTGGGCACCTTGGGGTCTACACACTCAACGCCCCCCGACCCCGCCTCCCCGAGTCTATAGACACCATCCGCCCTCTTAGCAAGCCTTTGCTCGTATGGTCAGTGTGTCCTTCATGTTTCTGAACAAAGGACTTATGAACTCAAACGTGTGTACGATTAAATAAAATATTTATATCTCCTAGAAAAACCCGTATTTTCGCGCACAAAAATATTGGGTAAAATGAACGTTCCTATCAGATGGATTCAATTTTAAACGATCACTATTATATAAATATGTTTTTAAAATCATTCCCCTTAACAAAGGAATGGCGACGCCCTGCCGGAGCCCTCCAGAGCTGGTGGGACAAAGAAAAAGATGCTTGTCAAGCAAAATATGAAAGGCGTGCTCCGAGCCCCCCTAATTACATCTTGGAAGAAAAGCTGTGTCCTATTGACATTTGGCATCATTTTTCACAAGCTCAGGTTACCCCCTTGAAGATTTTTAGGAAGTTTCGTGATATGGAGACGTTGTTGAAAAATCGGCTACTTGACTTGTGCTAAGCCGTCAGACACAGACCAAATCCATCTCTGCCCACTTAGGCAGCTGGAGTGGCGCTGGTTATCTTGAACAAAATGAGTTTGCAGCTTCAGCTCGGACTTTCAAGAAGTCAGGTGGTTTACCCTGCTCTCTGTGTGTGTGTCCTGCACAAAGGGTCTCTGAGGAAGCTCGGCTCAAGGCGCCGATTGATCTCTGACCCCTGACCTATTCTGTATTCACGACCGTAGGTATTTAAGGAACAATGTGAACTGCTTTTATTTTTATAAACTGGAAGCGGAGGAAATAAAACTTCTTTCACCAGACCCTTAGGTCCTTCCTTTCGAATAGAAAATCCTAAAGTAAATTGCGGGTTACTCTTGTCCCGTCCTGAATGTTCAGCGTTCGACCGCCTAAACTATCATTAAACTTAATGAAATTAAACTCACCTTGGCCCCGTCAAACCTTGATTTATGCACATCTGTTTTACGCTCGCAGAGAGTCTGGCGGAGCGGATTTTTATGTGGGCTCAACATATTAAGTAGACCTCCTGTTTCTGCACGAGGCCCTCATTCCTCGGAACAGGAGTGTCTAGCAAATAGGAATATATTATAAATCACATTTTTAGTGAGAATGACAAAGCTTAGGAACCTTTGCCTTAGGGAACCTGTCCGATTTGTCAGTTAAAACTCAGCCTTCTGATATAAAACGAGCCCATTCATGTCGCGTACAGGCTGATTCCCCGTGGAAAGAATGTTCGGGAGCTGTCAGCGGTGCAGAGAGCGGAGGCAGCATGGGTGGGAGGCGGGGCCCTCGGGGAAAGCCGTGTGCGGTTTCCTCAGTTTACCGCCCTGCCCCTCCGTCGCGCACCCATCACGCCCCGCGGCGGCTGTGGACCCGCCTCTGAAATTGCCGGGGAGGTTCTGCTGCATAAGATCAGAATCCTGATCGACTCGGTCACCCTCACGAACAGGACAATGGAGACACCGGACCTGAACACAATAGTCAAAGTACAAGGCGTTTCACCGAGAGGCGAGGGGAAGACAGATTCGTTTCCAGCCCCCACTGGGCAACACCGGCCAGGTCTTTCTGGAGAGGAGGAGGGAGCGGGTTGATTTTGAACCCCATTATTTGACGATTTCAAAATGCCTGTCACTCCGAGGACGTGCTGCAGGCAGGTGGACCGAAGGGCCTGGTGGGCAGCAAGCGAAGGGGGACTTTCTTCTTCAGAATGACACTACTTGGGGGAAAAGAGAGAACAAAGTCAGAATTCCGAGTGCTTAGTTCCCTCGGTGCCCCAGACGTGTGGCCTCCACACCCACACCCGGGGGGTCCTGCCCTCCAGGCCTGGTGCAGGCCCTGGACCAAGGTCTGCAGTGTCATCCGCAGACCACCTGCTGCCGGATCTGTCACGGGCAGGGCTGGCTAACGTCACACCTTCTGGGTCCCCTCTGAGCTTCCGAGCCAGATCTCCATCGTCTCGGTGGTCTGGCCGCCCGCTAAATCAAGACCCGCAGAGCGAGCGCCAGCGGTCGGTCCAGTCCCCTCCGGGCCTTTGCTTTGTCCGGGGTGGGCATCTGCCACGGCCACCCCTCACACCACGGGCTCACCACCCCCTCCACGCCAAATCAGAACACAGGTTGGAATCTGTTCCTTTCGTGAACAGGGTGACAGACATGTTGAATCTACACCACCACCTCTGCAGAGGCGCCACCCCACCCTGCCACATCCCCACGGAGCTTCCCCTACCTGCCCTCTGCTGTCTGTCTCCTCCGCCGCCCACACCTCTTCGGACATCGGCCTGGTTCACCCCACGGGCCGCCAGCACCATTGTGCAGACGGGCCCGAAGCTCAGGCCTGGGTCTAAGCTCATACCTGCTGGAGCTGAGGTTCCAGGGCCGGTCCCCCGGGCCTCACCTGCCTGTCTGTGGAATGTGTGAATGCACCAAGGCCAGACTTGCTGCTGCCTGGCAGAGGGGGATGTCAGGACTGTCCATGAGCAAGGCTGGGAGCATGAGGGGGGCCTGGGCCACCAGGGGGGTGGTCCAGCCCACTGAGCTTTTTCCTGGCTATGTCGCCGCTGTGTGTCAGTAACCTCCCTGAAACTCATCTGCTCTACCCGCCAAACAGGAGAGGGAGTGCCTCTGCCTCTTCTGGAGGGGAGACTATTGTCTACACCCTCCCTGGCTCAGCAGCACCCCTGCCCTGCCTGTGGCCCTGGGTACGTCCCCACGGAGCAGGGCGGAGTAGCTGCTGAGCCCAGGGAGGGTGTAGACAATAGTCTTCATGGGGAGTGTGGACTAGCGGTTCCCAACTCCTAGGCTGCGGACCAGTACGGGTCTGTGGCCTGTCAGGAACCGGGCCGCACAGCAGGACGTGAGCAGCGGGTGAGGGGGCGAAGCTTCATCTGTATTTGCTGCCGCTCCCCAGTGCCAGCATCGCCTCAGATCATCAGGCATTAGAGTCTCATAGGAGCACCGGTCACTGGTGCCGAGAAGGCTGGGGACCGCTGGTGTGGACCATATCCTGGTATCTGGTCCCAAGCTCTTGGCAGAAGTGAATGCCTGGCTGCCCTCAAAACTGAGGGTGGCTGCCACAAATACAAGCACCCAGCTGACACCATGGGCCACCTGCCGTCCCCCATCCAGGACTCCCCAGGTCGCAAGCCCTTCCAAGGGGCAGTTCATGTGCGTGTCTCAGACAGAAGCCAGTGCACTCGGGAGGGACATTCGGGCACATCCAGGCTGCTTCCTCTGAGACACAGGGTCTATTCCCCTGCCCCTGTCCTGGGGCGTGACCCACCGATGCTGACAGGAAGCTTGGGACAAGCCCCTCCTGACCAGGGACCACAAGGTCTGAGAGGCCACACTACTGACAAACCCTGAGGACCAGGGCATTGCTGCTCCCACGCCGCCCCAGGAGAGACCGCCCACAGGACCCCCAGGCCCTGCCCCAGCCCGTGGGGAATAAGGAGGGTTAGGATGAGTTTGCCCTGAGACCTCAGGATCTGGCTAGAGTGTCTAAGGGGAGGGGATGAGACCGCCCCTCCCCTACTGACGCCACCGAGCCCCGCTTTCCGGGGACAGCCAGCGCCCCGCATGCCCATGCTTCCACGGGTCTGCTCCCTCAGCTTCCTGAGCCCCTGCGAGTTCCTCATCATTCTTCGAGACCCACCTCAAACACCACCTCCTCCAGGAAGCTTCCCCTGGTCTCAGCCCTCGTGCCCCAACAGCACAAACGGCCCGCACCCCTCCAGGCACAGGGCCGGGGCTCTCCCGCTCCCTTCAGGCAGCACGTCCCTGCGAGGCTCGTGTTTATTTCACCGACAGACATTTGCGCCATCTCTCTCCGGGCTGGTATTGTCCTAGGTGGTCCTCGCCGTGGCCGTGCTAGCTCTCTGAACCTGCTGGGCAATGGGGGACACACGACTCGTCCTCGGCTTGAAGTGAGGGGATGGACTGAGGGCCTGAGGTGCCTCCCTCACGGAAAGTCTTTCGGAGGCTCCGAGGTGCCTGGTACCTGGAGCAGGTCTGGAAAGTGGCTGTGTTGCCCTCTCAGCCACCGTTTGTTCGGTGGCCTCTGCGTCCCTGGCTGTGGTGACATTAGTAGTGCATGCAAATCCCCCCAGGCCCGTCTCCAGCCTCACACTCCCTGGGTGGCAATGACCAGGGACGTGTTGCAGACCGGGCATTTGCAATCCTGAGAGAAGGAGGAGGCGGAACTGACTGGAGGGTTTCTGGGGGTGGGGGGACCTGTGAGGAGGCAAAGGCCGGGTGGGAGAGCTCAACTCTCTCTGACCTCTGCGGTGACCCTCTCCCCCCGCCCCCACC
>NW_006440626.1:493177-497124 GCF_000325575.1 Pteropus alecto
GGCAGCAGAGGAGAACAGGCCGACTCACTCAGGTGGCCTGGAATAATAGGAATCTGGGACACTCCCTCGTGTGGTCACCGCGGCCTCCTGGAGGTGTTCTGGCCCTGCCCGGCCACCAGGCCTGTGTCCCTCCTGAGTTTTGCAGAGAACTTTCACATCTGCACCTGACAGCACCCTGCAGCGGGCGGTCCTCACCACCTCCTCCTACCCCTGTGCCACCAAATCCGGCCACTGAAAAAGCCACCATTAAAGCAGACATAATCATGGGTCAAATCGTGGGGCTTTGCTTCTACTCAACTCTATTTGTCCAACCGAAAGGGGCTTTCTGTTTAAGTCCAACTATCCCTAATGCATTTTCCATTCTCTACAGAAACCGCAGCCGCCAATTAAAACACACGAAGCCACAAGCACACGTCCCTTGCCCCGTTTACCATTTTCTTTGATCCATTAAAATCCCCTTCTCCCCTAGAGTGAGGGAATAATTCTCCATGAAGTGGCCATCCGAGTGTTTGCTTTGCGATGAAAGAAAACTTTTGAGAACTCGGAATAAAGAAGGAAAACGTAAGTCTCTCCAGATCCCATCGCTAATAATATTAATGAATTAATGATTTACTCGAGTCGTAAATGTCTATTTGCTTTGCCGTTCGTAAGCATACATGGTTTCCTTAGCGACCCTGACATCGGCCCGAACTCCATCTCTCTGAGAAGGCAGGGGCACCTCTCGAGGAAAGGCGCACGGCTTCTCGGGCTTTTTTCAATGTTTGCCAAAGGGGAAATGATGAATTGATATCTTCTAAAGGACCCATTTTACTCCTTTCCTTTTCCTTTGCATTACCATTGAAATCTGACATTTGAAACACCTCCTGAATCAACATCTAATTCCACCGCCTTCCTTCCCAACGACGCCTTTAGTCCTAACCAAATAACGCGGCTTTCACCAATGTGTGCCGTTTATTTACACGTGTGTACGCGCACACGATCACGCACACACACACACGTATGCACTGATACGCCATCGGCTTCTTACCGACAAACAGAAAGGCTGATTTATTTTCTCAGGTGACTTTCAAAACCTTGGTAATCCCATTGCCCGAGTACGGGACCGTGCTGTAGACACAAGACGTGCTCACGGAGAATTGGTTGATGGGGATGGAAGGTTCTGGAATTGCCGAGTAAAGAGCCCATTTATCCACCATCGCTCAAGTGGCGGCAAGTCAAATTTCCTTGGTACAAATACTTATGAAGGAATCCGGTCAGACAGACGGATACAGATGGCTAAGAACAGAACGAGTATAGATTAAGACTCACGGCCAACGCGACCATGTTTTCTTTGATCTGCCGCTGCCGCTGAGAATGTTCTCGTAAGAGGATTTTGTGATTTCCCGTTTTGGGAACAGGTTATAAAAGAAATTGAGGGGAATGGGGGGTGGTCTGCTTGCTGAAGGAGGATAGAAAGGGGCTGTCACCGTTTTCCAGCGAGCAGAAGCCTAGCAGGTCAGGGAAGGTTTCTCCACATCAGTGAACAGCTCTTCATTTTTACAGGTTTAACCCTTTTCTGTGGTAGCTGCCCTTCTTGGGTGAATGTCAAGGCGAGGCTTAGCAGTAAGGGCTACTCAAGGAAGGAGTCATTTGCCTGCGCCCAAGTGAGGGTGTCCTAGGGGACACGACACAGCCCTTGGCCTTCGGAAGCCCCTGGTCTAGTTGGCTGGATAACCAGACAGCAATGAAACGGGGTGCTGTAATAGAGACGGGGCATGAGGGAGTGGGGTTCATGTGGCCTGAAGGGGTTTAGAGAGGCATTACCTGGACACAGAGGTTGGCCAAGGCCTTGGCAAGTGCACGGGTGGGGGCAGAAGATGTTTTATGGCAAATTTCAGATTCTAAAACTATCGCCTCCCTTTCTGTGTCAGCAAAACTCGCCCGAAGCAAACAACTCGCCAGCGTTAACTGCTCGTCACCTCATTTGCTCCTCTCCTGAGAGTTGCCAAGGCCGGCGAAGACCTCGCTTCTCAAATGATGCATGTCGGCCAGCTAGGACAGGGATTTGGAACACAGACGTAGGGACAAGGCTTCAGCCCTCACTGCTCACAGGTCTCACTCGATCGGAGTCACGGTGGGGAAGAGGAAGCAGACTTTGAAACGGCCCATTTCACTGAACCTCGGGGATCCTCTTTTCTCTGAAACTAACTGGGCATCTGGAGTTTTAGAATGGGAAGGCGAGAACCTCCAAGGGGAATCCAGTTGGCCCCGGGGGCAAAACCAGGAGAAACCACAAAAATTTTCCACTGTTCTTACGGAACTGGGCTCTTGCTGCCCGACAGTCTGACCCAGGCTCTGAAGGAGTGGGCCCCGCTTGCTCGTGTGTGTGTCGGGGACCCGAGACCAACCTGCCCCTCTCCTGCCCGCTCAGGTTTTCCAGTAAAAAAGTGACCGACAAGTTTTATAAACTCTTTTATGACAGAGCAGCCTACCTGCAGTGAGGAGCTAGAAAACCCCATCTCCTCTGACCCCACACGGCCCCCCTTCCCCACCACCACCTGACCTGCAGCCACTGTGCCAAGGAGCGAGGTCTTGGAAGGTGCAGAAGCTCCTGGAGGCGACAGTGGCCCCGGCTTCTAACCTGACTCTGATTCTGCACAATTGCCCCGACTTCCGCGTCACCTCTGAAATGGCTGGTTGGCGCGTTCGTATTCCAAAGGGCTTATAAAGAAGAGTAGAAAACAGCTGCTTAGAGTCGCTCGGTAAATGGAATATTCCTTGCCTTGCTGCTGTTCATTTGACTGGGCGAAATTCACAGCAAGAGGGGAACGTAAACGTTTCTGTAGAGCTAGTGTCTATAGTGTCACATCTATAAGCGGGTTTCTGCTCCTCTTCCCGGAGCGAAGGCTGTCTGCAGCTTGCCGAGGTGGCCTGCGTGGTCATCCGGACAGAGCTAGTTTTCTTGACAGCACAGCGGGAGTCTGGCCTGGAGACCCTGGCCCCGCCCTCTGCCACCCAGTGTGTTCCAAGGCGAACCCCTAGGCAACCTTCTCCTCTTTCTTAGACACCCAGCTATGCAAACCTCAAGTGGACTTTTAAAGAAGGGAAGGCCCGATGTAAAGCAAGCAGACGGTTTGACCGTACAGTGTGCCTTGATTAAACCCCACCTGAGGATGTATATTTTTAAAAGCATCAATGCCTGAGAGCGACAGGGGGAAGAGTCTGCCCCACCCTGGTCCACTTCCCTTCCTGCCCTCCCCACTCCTAATCCCCGCAAATTCTGGTGCTGCTGCTCCATTATGCAACCTCTCTGTGCCTCAGTTTCCCCATCAGCTATCCGTGCCGTAGGATTTGGGCTGCTCTATCCCTCTGCATGCCGGCGACCTGGTACCCACGTGTCAGGCAGGCTGGGCCTTGCTCTGGGGACGCAGCGATTAGCTGGCTCCTTCCTGGGCCAAGGCATTTATCAGCCGCGTCCCTCATCGCATCTTACTTTCCATGACTAGTATTTTCCAGGCTTGACCCTGAACTACACACCAAGTTCTCTTCTTGAGACAGAACAATAGGTAAAAAAATTGGGTGGTTGGAAGTTAGGTCACACTCCCAGGCTATCTCTCAGTTAGGAAAATAAACACAGGCGCCCCCACCCCTCTCCGCCCTCTGCCCCCCGTGGAGGGGAAGGCAGGCTGAGAAATGAACACAATGCCTTTCATTTTCCATCGCCTGTCCTGGGGATCAAGAATCGCTTTCAAGGCGCGGTTAGACAAAGCAAAATGAGACAACTTGACCCTGGACCCATGGAGAAACGGGCAGATTGGCACCCCTCGGCCGGGGGTGAGGGTGGGGCTGCTGCAGCCCTCGGTCTGGCCCCGTAGGTGGAGGACGCCAGACCCAGAGCTGGCCAGGCAGCTGCCAAAGGACCTGTCGAGGACACTGAGAAACCCCGACTCCTGCGCCTTCCTCTGCTT
>NW_006440626.1:497143-519622 GCF_000325575.1 Pteropus alecto
CGCTCTTCTCCATCCCCTCCCCTCCTCCTCTTCCTCACCCGCCCGCTTCTTTTCAGCAATGTACTTGTTCCTTTTTTTCTTGCTCTGTGAATCACGGTAGACTGGGTCTCTCTCCTGCTCTCGAGTCCTTTCTCGGCATATTCTGTTCTTGTTTTATGAATGCAGCGTCTTCTCCGCTCTCACTAAAAACCCCAACGACAGGTTCTTGCCGCTGCTTTGTTGTCGTACTAGCTCCTACCTTCCCTTAACGCTCAGTTACTGCAGGGTGCTTTTTTCCTGTCTGCTTGCTTTGGTCTCCAACGTGAGATGCTTTCCCCCAAGTCCTTGCTCCTCAGTCGACCCTCCCTATGCATTTTATAATGCGGCATAAGCGAGCTGGTTCAGAGCCCCGCCGTATGGCTGGGGGCACACCTGCACTGGTGGGCTTCAGTGGGGCGCGACTGTGGGGGTAGCGGCTCCCTAAATGTCAGGAGATGGGAAGCTAGTCTTTAGAGAAGAATATTGCGGGGAGTAATGGGGGCAGACATCTAATCATCTGCGGTTCTCCGGAGTGGGTGGCTGACTGTTCTAGAAACCAGCTTTTGGGTTTATCTCGGACAGACCCACATTCGAATGAGCTTCCAGCCCGCATAGCTTGGAGAAGCCCCTACATCTTTCTAAGCCTGTTCTCTCCTCCGTAAGAATTCTAGAGAATTCTAGCTGCTGAGTGGCCGACCCTGTGGCATTACACAGGCTGGGGCGGCCACAGGGCCGCACACTGTGAGGTGCACTGTTCATAGGACCCCTGCTAAGATTCAGGGGAGTCACACCAGGTCTGCAGGATGCAAGGGGCCCCCGCTGCCCCAGGCCCGGGGCGCCGTTTATTTACACGATGCCGCTTCTCTGTTTCATCCTTTGTCTGCAGCTCGAGTTCCTCCCAGACCGCCTCCCCCGCCCCACTTCCTCAAGGACAGACCTTGCACAGTTCCCCTAATTGCCATTTACCTCATTTGCATATGGCTTTTTCATTATAATTCCTTGAACCTCAGCAGCCACGTTGCCAGGGCAACTGAGAGCAGACTCGCTTGCTCGCTCACTCGCTCACTCGCTCGCTCACTCTGGGGGCTGTCGTGGAGACCCTGGCATTTCTTGGTCCAGCTCTAGCTATGCTGTTGCCCCCGCCCACCCCCAACCACGAAGGCGTAGTCTGCAGTTTCCTCCTGCTTATTTGGTCTGTTTCAACACAAGGTCTCTGCGACATTTTGGCGTGCCCCAGACTCCTCGATTTCTCCCGGCGAACTCAGAGCTTGCAACCCTCCTCCGACACAGTGAACCCCGGTTTTATTAATCCTGCCCCCGCCCCCAGCTGGACCCCCCTCTGGGGCTCCTGTGATGCTAACCGAGTCTGCAAGGAGCGCCGAGCACTTGTAATCCTCAGGCAGGTTACAACAGTTACCTGTTGTCATGCTCCAACGCTCCCGCTCCATTTTGGGGAATTCGATTCTCGTTTGATGAATCACCGCGCCCTGCGGTGCTGCCTCTCAGGTCAGCCGAGTCTCAACCCCGCTCTCCCTCCAGCTACCAGCACCGTGTGCTCGGGGCGGCCAATGCTTCCTTCCTTCCACCCATCCCAAGGCTTCCTCTCTTTAACTCATTTTTTAATTGGAACCTCAGGTGACTCCAATGGAATTTAATGTGGCTTAATTACAAGTCTTGGTTCTCCACCCGCTCTGCCAAATGAATGAAAGAATCGATGAACTGAGCGACCCTCCACCGTGATCACACTCCTACAATCTGCTTCAGAGATGTAGATGTTTAAAGCCCTTTCCCAGCTTGATTAGCGAAGACGAAATGCAGGTAACGAGCCCGGAAATCCACATCCGGCCACTCCGAGCCCTGAGTCCCACGCTTTTCCCTCCCCTTATTAAGTAGCCCGAATGGCTTCGCTTTCTCCACAGACCCCTTGGTGGAAGCGTGAATTTGTTCTAAAATTAACACGCTGTAGACAAGGAGATGACCTTTGAGGGAGTAATTCCAGGCCAAGTGTGCAGACTCTAACTAACCGAGCTAGACTAGCTAGATGTGGCCTGCCTGACCGCTGCATGGCCCTCCCCAGAATTTCTGCATCCTCCAGACTTCCAATGGGAAAGGGATTGGGGGAGGGGAGGATTCGGGAAGAAAAGCCCTTACAATAACGATTCATATGACAAACTGAGTATAAAAGGTCCCATTTCAAAAAGCTGAACTCAGTAACACTTTGGGGGGCAGGGAGAGGATTTAAACAGCAAAGAAAAAGAAAAAGAAACTCTGCTTTTTAAATTCCAGCTCAGCTTCGTCCCAGCCTTGACCTTGGTCAAGTCATTTAACTACCTTATGATGTCGGTTGTCTGACCTCTTGCTCAGAACCTGTTAGGTTCTCAGTAAAAATTGTGGTTCAGATCCACGTGCGTGGTTCAGACGGAGAGAGCGTGTAGTCAATTACAACAAGGGCTGTGGTCGCACGGGAAGGTGACCAGCTCACCTTCACGCAGCCCCGACGGGGCGCCAGGCTCGGCACCGTTCACGTCATAATCACGGACTGTGTTACTGTTTCCACATCACCCCCAGGAAGCAGACTCGGGGGGATGGGGGAGTGACTCGTCCAGACCCACAGAGCTGTCAGGTAAGCGGCTGCCTCAGCCCCACGGCTCTGTATTCACTCTGCTGCTTGGAGCCATTTTTAAATGACATATGCTGTATCTCCCTTAAAAGCTGGCGCGAATTTTACTCGATGTGCCTCCAACGGCTGTACGAGCCATACAAAAAAAAAAGAAAGAAAAGACAGACGCTTTCGAGGACATTAAAAAGTCCACATCAGGTCGCGCTGGGAGTGGAGCCCAGATCACTGTCGCCACCGCCAGTCACGTTATTTTTATTTTAATTTTTTTGCCGAATGTCCTCCTCCTGCGTAAAGTTTGGTTGCTGAACTGGAAGCAGCCGCAACGCAATGGCCCACGTCTGCTTGGCCCAAGGGACTTAGTGTACCTTCCACTCTTCCTCGAGTTTCCGGAGTCCTGAGCAGGTGCGTTCTGGCGAACAGACAGCACCTTAGCAACGGCCACCTCGGCAGCGCACTTGTCACGTGGACGAGGAGCCGCCGCGTTTCTGGGCGTATTTCGCGTAAGCAAACAGGCCTCAGCGCAGAGTTTTCATGGACTTTGCCGCGTCCCATTTTGTATGGAGTTTGTTTTGTTTTCTGCAGCCCCAGAAAAAAAATTCAAGGCTGCGGCTTGCGCAGATAAACAAAGCCTCGCGGGGAACCCTATGTGGCTGATGCACCTGCGGAGAAGCGCGGTTGGGGGCGGGGCGGGGGCGCGAACACCGCCTTGACGCCAGCCCATCAGCACCGCCGGCCTTTGCAGAGAAAGGTTCAGACATAAACATTTTTCACTTCAATATCATCAAGAATCACTTCCTGTACCTTTAGAGGCTGTTCGCTTCTGCTTTTTTTTTTTGGTTTTGATTTTCGCCTATATACGCCTCCACCCTAAGTCAGGAGGCCTGGGCTGTGCTCAGACCTGGGTGGGCGCCTGGAACCTTCTTTTTATTAAAGGTGTGAAAGCGGCAAGCCCTGGGCTTCAGCCTCCTGATTTGTCAAATAAAAATGTAAAAATCCAGTCTATGGCCATGCCACCCTGAACAAGCCGGATCCTGTCTGATCTCCGACCCTAAGCAGGGTCGGGCCTGGTTAGTACTTGGATGGGAGACCACCTAGGAAGACCAGGTGCTGTAGGTGTAAAAAATAAGATAAAAAATAAGAGACTGTAAGCTGACAAGGTCCTTGCAATCTGTGAGGTCAACCAAGGGTTGCTTCGCTTAAAAAAAAAAAAAATTAAAACCCAGTAACTTTGTCACGGGGATGAGAGATTATATGTATGTGAGATCTGCAGCGCCGGCCGTAACACTGAGAAGCACTCGGCCTCTGCTCCCCGCACTTACTGGCCGGGCACTGGGCTGGGCGATTCGTGACACAGAAGAAAAAGGTACAGAATTTGACTTGGAAGGAGCCAAAGCCGGTGGTGAAGACAGACATGGCTTCATGCAAATACAACGGGACAAAATGCGGCAAAAGTATTCTCACCGGAACCGAGTTCTCTTCTCGGCTTCTTGAAAATGAAACCCATTCCATATTTGGAACATAAATGCTTCAACTCTAGTAACCTCCAGACTTTTTTTTAACCTGGCGACCACACCCGCCGGCCCTGGTCTAATTTTAAAAAGGGGCGGGCGTGCCCCAGAAGAGGCATTTCTCACACGCATGTTCCATCCTGGAGCCTGGCAACCTCTGCCAAGGGTGACTCAGGCAAACGTGTTATCAGGCCGGGCTGCCAGTCGCCCTGCTGTGATCCAGCCAGTACAGTCACGTCAGGTATCCATCTCCACTCACCTGCGCAGCTCCAGGAAAATTCCCTGGCTTGTCGCCACTAGAATTGGGATGGGAGGGAAGGAGAACTGGCTTAGACACCGTCCCCTCTTCCCCAAGAGGAGAAAGAGAAAACTCGTGAGGGAGACCGAGGAAGAGGAGAATCAATCACGTGCGCACGCGCCAAGAGTGCCGAGTCGTGGGCTGGGGCCGGGTGGGGGCGGCCGGGAACGAAGCGGAGGCGCCCGAGTCTCCGAGGTGCCTGTACCTCCGAGGAGTTTACGGTCTAAGGAGGCAGCACCCGTAAATCACAAGATTAAATAAATATCAAGACTCACTATTTCATCACAAAGTATGGTAAGTTCCAGAAAGAAAAAAACGACAGCGTATGAATAAAGGTTCTAAAGGGGACCTGATTTAAATTGGAAGAGGGGTCAAAATGGTCACCTCAGAAGGGACATTGACACTAAGATCTGCAGGAGTGGGAGTTAGTTAGCCAGGAGAAGGGGGCCAGGGCGAGTTTATGGACCAAAGAAACAGCATGCAGGATGGGGAGGCGGGAGAGAGCCTGGACCGCCTGCGAGGCCGAGAAGAGGCGATGCTGCCAGAGTATTGTGAGCGGGGAGAGGGTGGCTTGATACACACAGATCTGCCCTGTGTTCTACTCCATCTATCCTTCCGCCGCGTGGCGAGTGCTCCATGGGCCGCTGAGAAGCCCACGGCGAGAACCTCGTTCCTTTGCGACTGGACAGGATTTGGAGCCCAGCCTGGCTACTTGCTAGTCTGGTAGGAACTTTGCTTACTTCTGAGAATTTTAGTTTCTTGTCTCTTGGGTGCAGCCAATGACACTTGCCTCAGAGGATGGGGCTCTGAGTTGGTGGAGAAAATGTGTGGGATGTGCCCAGTACTGGGCTCTCACTGGATGGGAGTTAGTGGCCTTGTTTCAAATATCCCCGCCGCCCTCCACTCGGGACCCCCCGTGTCCAAAATAAAATGGCAGTTTGGCTCTGCAGCTGGCACTGTTTGCTTTGCTTCCCAGCTTCCTCAGACCCTGGGTGGGGGGAGGATATTATTTATTATTTATTAGAACCCTTTGGGACCCTCCCAAAACGACCCGGAGGGTGTGGGGGACGCTATCCGCTCCTCTATAGAGGAGGGAACTAACAGAGGAGCTGGAAGGAAAGATTCTTTTCTAAAGGACAAGTATAAATGTTTAAAAGACTATGTTATGCGCTTGATTTGGCAGCGCCTACGCTAACATTGGAACCACACGTGGACGACAGCATGGCCCCCATGGGTGACGTGCAGATTTGTGAAGCAGTTTACATTTTGGAATCCAGGCGATAGAACAACAGCGACCAGAACCCTGCCATCCTTTTTGGAGAAGACATTCTTTAGAGATGAAGCGTCTTCAAGCAAAAGCTAGGAGAATTAGTCACCGGCAAATTGTCACTACAAGGAACGGCACGGGAAATTCTTCAGGAAAGTGACCCAGACAGAAGCACGGAACTGCAGGAAGGAATGAGGAACATTGAGAAGGATAAATATTAAGTGATATCAACTACGTAAAGCAATAATAAACGACTGAAAAACACTAACATGCATAATATCGATGGGATCCTGGAACATTTACCAAAATACACCACAGGAAATTGTTGGAGCAGGTCTCAACAAAGGACTGAAGTCACACAGAGTGCATTCTCCGACCACAGTGCAATTAAACAAGACATTAATACTAGAAGGATAATTGGAGGATCCTCAAGTGTTTAGAAATGAAGCAATTTCCAAACTTCTGAATAATCCCTGGGTCACAGACGAAATCGCAGTGGGTGGTAGAAAATACTGTGAACTGAATGATAATGAAAATAAGCATATTGAAACTTGTGAGAAGCAGCTCGAGAAGTGCTTAAGTGGAAATATTTAGGTTCGAATGCATGAATTAGAAGAAAAGAAGGTTGAAAACCAATGATCTAAGCTTCCATTTCATATAACTAGAAAATAATCCCAGTAAATTAAACCTAAAGAAAGCAGAAGGAAGAATGTAATCAAGAGTAGAAATCAATGAACTAGAGAACAGATGTACGATAGAAAAAGTTAACAAAGCCAACTTAGGTGCTCAAAAAGAGTAATAAAGTTGACAATCCCTTGAAGGCTGATCAAGGAAAAAGAATAAAAAAGGACCATTATTACAGGTCCCAATGACATTTTAAATGTAATAACAAAATATTATGAACAACTTTATGCCGAGAAAAGTGACAACCTGGATGAAATGAACACGTTCTTTAAAAACTGCAATTTAGCAAAGCTAACACAAGAAGAAATGGAAAATCCAAAGAATCCTATACTGTTAAAAACCATTAAATCTGTAAAACGTTTTCACAAAGAAAACTTAAGACTCAGATGGCTTCACTGGTAATTTTCCAGACATTTGAGGAAGAAATAATACCAATTTTACACACATTCTTTACACCTCCCAACTTATTTTCTTAGGCCGACAAAACCCTGATATTAAAACTTGACAAGAACATTACAATAAAAGAAATTTACAGGCTGACATCTCTCATAAATATAGATGAAAAATCCTAAACAATACATTAGTAAATCAGATACACAGATATAATAAAAGGATTACACTTCATGACCAAGTAGAGTTTATTCCAGAAATGCAAGGTTGGTTTAACATTTGAAAATCAATCAGTGTAGTTTGCCATAGTGACAGAGTAAAGGAGAAAAAACATAACCATGGCCACTGATGAAGAAAAACATTTGATAAAATTCAGTACTTATTCATGATAAAAACTGTCAATCAATCAAGAATAAAAAGAAACAATCTGATAAAGGGCATATTTAAAAATTAGACATGATGCAAATGAAACGATTAAGTTCTTACCTCTTGTCCACTATCACCGCTTCTAGTCAACGTGGTACTATAAGTCAGAGCCAGTGCAAGAAGGTTAAAAAAGAAAAAAGGTATAAAGATTGGCAAAGGAGAAAATAAAACTGTTCATATTTTCAGATGACCTAACTATGTACATAGAAAACCCGTAAGAATCTACAAACTATTGCAATAAATGAATATAGCAAGATCACCAGATAAAATGTCAATATAGGAAATTAAGTTTATTTCTATGTACTAACAACAAAAGAGTAGAAAATGACATTAAAAACAATTTATGATAGCATAAGAATATAAAATACTTAGGAATAAATCTTTCGAAAGATGTGCAAGACCTACGCTGAAAACTACAAAACATTTCTAAGAGAGATTAAAGAGACTTAGATAAATGGAGAGATATACCACATTCACGCATTGGAAAGTTCAATATTGTTATGATGTCAAGTCTCCCAAATTGATCTGTAGATTCAATGTAATCTCAATCAAAATCCCACCAGCATTTTTGTAATAGATTATTGACGAACTGATTTATATAAAATTCCAAAGAACCTAGAACAACCAGGACACTTGTGAAGAAGAACAAAGTTGGAAGACTTAATCTCGTAGCTATCAAAACCTACTATAAGGCAGCCATAATTAAGCAACGGTAATTAAACCGTGTGATACTGCCATTAGAATAGACACAGACCAGTGGATTACAATAGTTCAGAAACAGACCCACACTTATATGGCCACTTAATTTACAATAAAGCTACATAAGCAAGATAGTAGAGGAAAGGATGGTTTTGTCGATAAATAGTGCTGAATTAGATATCCATGAGAGAAAACAAGAAAGATTCCAGAAGAATAGCAGAATATCTTCGTGATTTTCAGATAAGCAAAGATTTCTTAAATGGGATGTAAAAGCTATTAATCATAAGCGAACAGATTGATAAATTGGACTTCATCAAAATTAAGAACTTCTATTCACCAAGAAAAACCGATAAGTAAGACTGGAGGAAGATGTTTACATCACATATACCCAAAATATGTAAAGAAGCTTTATAAATCAATAAGAAAAAGACAAGCAACTTGATTAAAAATGGGCAAAAGACTCGAAGAGGCACCTCACAAAAGAGGATATCCAAATGACCATAAAATATAAGAGGAGCTCAGCATCATTAGCCATAAAAAAAAAAATTTTTTTTCAAGTTAAAACCGTAATGCTATACAACTCGAAGAGGTTAAGAAAGTACTCGAAGTCATGTGGCCAGCTCGAATGGCTAAGGTGAAACTGACTGACGACATCATTGTTGGTGAGACTTTAGAGTAAGCGAAACTCTCGTACAGTACTGAAAAGTGACAATCACTCTGGCCCACACCGCAGACCAGCAATTCCGCTCCTAAAAGTGTACCCAACAGAAATGGTTGCCGTGGCCACCAAAAGACAGGGACAAGTATGCTCATAACAGCTGTGGGATGAATGAAGCGTAGTTTATTCATACAATGGAATGTGACGCGATGATCAGAAGGATGGACGTCTGGTGTACCTGGTGATATGCACGAATCTTGCAGACATAGTATTGGATAAAAGAAGCCAGCTACAGAGGAGTGTATGCGATGTAATTCTCTTCACATGAAGTTCGAGATTAAGCAAAATCGTGACCGTAGGCAGGACGGTGGTCGCCTGTGGGGGGCCAGGCGCCGACAGGGAAGGGCCTGTCATTTCTGTCTCAGTTTCGCTGTAACTGGCACCTGTGGCTACTCTTCCTTTTGCTTTCTAATCCCAAAAGGGCTCATTGTTTTTACTGCTGGTTCCGTTGGGCCTCGGCCTTGCCTTGCCTTGAGCTCGCCGGTTCTTACACGTACAAAGTGGCTCATTCATATTCCAGAAGGAAAGAGGGGGCTGAGAAAGGAAACCGGTACTTACCGCAAGCTAAGTGTGTGCTGAACGCTGCACTGAGCATTGCACGTGTAACTAAATTCACTTGTCACGGATTTGTCCTGAGTTACTGTGGCCTTATGGTCCCTTCCTCTGTTTAGTTAGTACTTTGTTCACGACATCATCAACTCTGCCTGTGGTTTGGATTGCAGCTGGCCATCCCGCAGACACTAGAAGGGCAGAACCAGGCCTTAGGAATTAACCCTCCAGCCCGAGCAGTTCCAAGAAGGGACAGTCATCATTGTCCCTTAAACTTAAAGGCTGCCTTCTCTGTGGATGGACGGAAGTGCAGGGAGGCGCCGAGCCCGCAGGAGGGGGTCTGGAGCCTTGTTACCAGCTTAGTTTTCCCCTTATGATGACAGAGAAGAGGTTGGAGGAAGGGGTCTCGGTATCGTGAGCAGCGTCGTGGTCCCATATCAGTCTCAGAGAGGTTCAGCAACTTGCCCACGTCACACGGCTTGTCAGTGGCTGAGCCGAGACTCAAGCCCAGGCCACCTGGCTCCACCGTCCGACTTCTTCACCGGTGCACTCTGGCTGTTCGTAGGGTGAGTTGCTAAGGCAACCGTGTCTCTGCCCAGCCTCAGGGTAGCCACCGTCACCTCTGGCTCAGGAGGGAGCCCATAAGACCCACCGAGTCAGGCACAAGCACTGCCAGCCAACAGGGTGGCCTGGCCTCTGTCCACCTTTGGTAAAACTGGCTTCGAGGACCCCTCCCTCCAAAAAACAATAGTGAGCGAGCACGAGGTCCCTTCTCTGGGCCTCGTCTGTCACCAGCCACGGTTAAAGCACCAGGCGGGCATAGGCACCTCTCCTGTCTTCCTCCTTCCCCAGAGAGAGGTTGCTTTTTTCTCCTTCCTCAGTGCCCCCCATAGTATAATGGTGCCTCCTCCCCGCACTGGCTGACAAGCAAAATTGTGGATGATGATATAATATGACTAATAACGGGGAAGCAGTGTGAATACCCGGAGGCCAGAGATAAAATAAACCGGTGATGACAGTCGCTGCTGCTGCTGCGAGCCTGCTTCTACCGTGTTCCTTTCCAAAGAGGCCTGTGGGCTGGCCGGCACGGGGAGGGGCGCCCCTCGCTCCAGAGAGCCGGTGTCCCGCTGCTCAAAAAATGCTGCTCCTCTGGGGACAGAGTTTTGCTCGCTCATCAGATTACAGCAAGCTCGTGGTGGCCGCGGCGGGTACCGAGTCAGCATTTGCACTGCGACGCCTCTTCAGAGAGATCTGGAACACAATGCACTTGGGTAGGAGGGTAGATGAATCAGTGTGGAGGCAGCTACATGATCCCTCTATCGAGAAAAAAAAAGCAGAAACTAGCCTAGGGCGCGCTCTGTAAGACAAAAGTATTACAGCGTTCATTTTCAGGTGACTTCTGTTTTTACTAAGCTTTTAAAAAATTGTGGGAAAATACACATAACATAAATTTTACCCTTTTCGCCATTCTCATGTGCGCAGTTCAGGGGCACGAAGTACATTCATGTGGCGCAGCCACCGCCACCCTCTGTCCACAGAACTTTTCCATCTTCCCGAATTCCAAGTCGACTCAAACAGATCTAACTCATTATTTTTAATGACTATATAATATGTTATATATAAGTACACCAAAATTTATTTAGTCCTCTAAGTTACTTTAGATAAGTGAAATCACACAGTATTTGTCTTTTGTGACTGGCTTATCTCACCCAGCGTAATGTCCTCAAGGTTCACCCATGTCATAGCAAGCGTCAGAATTTCCTTCCTTTTTAAGGCTGAATAACATTCCATTGTATGTAGACCACGTTTTGTTTATCCACTCATCCCTCAGCAGACACCTGGGTGGCCTCCGCCTTTTGGCTACTGTGTCAGGTGCTTTTTATCATGATCTTCCCTTCATCTTTTACAAAATTATTTATAATTTATGCCTTGTTTTAAATGAGGTTATGAGATGATTTCCCTTAAAAAATGCATTAGAATGGTAGAGACTAAGAAAATGGAGGTCAGAAACAAGATGGGAGGTAAAATTAAAATTTAAATGTCAGATAGGGTATTGTTCAATTGGACATTAAATTTAGATTTGAGCTTCCAAGGAGCCAAAGTGAAAAGGGATATGTTGGTTCTTAGGATTCTACACGCGTACTGTAGTTTTATTAACAAACCAGTTAAGTTCGATGATAACCAATTCATTGGCTCTTTCTTCGAGAATTTATTTCTTAAAATATTTGTGAAATTGAAATGGGTTTTATCTTAAACATCTTGGGGCATAGAGACAAAATGAACAAAATAAAAGGGATGAAAACACAACTTAACTTTAGCAACTTTGTAATAGACATTCAAAGAAACTGGCTTCTTTTGGGCCCCCAAATCCCACACACTGTCCTGCTGGCCACTGTGTCTTATTCACTGTGTCTGTGGGCCTGACTCCACACTGGTGTTATGGAAGACATGCAGTCGATCCATTTTTTAAAAAAGAATGGAGAGTAACGTGACGTTTATGAGAACCCACAAAGCAGGTCCCCAGGGAAGGAAAAGAAGAGCCGAGCGGGTATTTCTGAGCCCGCCGGGGGGCCAGGCACTGGGCCCTGTCTCACCATCTCGATTCCTTCTCACAAAAGCCCTGCAGGGTAGTAATTAGTAGGGCCATTTTTCAGATGGGAAAACTGATATAGAGGAAGTGAACCCTTAGGAGGATCTGGTAGTGAGTTGGGGACAGGCACAAGGCACTGGGCTTGGCCAACCGGAGAAGCGAGGAAAGGGTCCTTTTCCAGCCATGCAACGCCAGACCTGCGGCCCTGGGAAGCTGGGAGCAGCCTCACTGGCTACGGCTGGCGCATGCGCGCCGCCGAGGGTCCTGCCAGGCAGCGCGTCCCCCACCTGCTGACTTGGCCACCGCTGTGCTGCCGTTTTTGCTTCGGGTATATTTGGAAACAGGGATTTTTCACGCAACCCGCATTCAGTCACTATTTATCAAATTGAGCTGAGTGTTGTTTGGAGGAAGACTGGTCCCCCGACGCCAGAGTTTATCACGAGCTTGAGCGGAAGGCAGGCGACGTGGGCGGAGCCAAAGAGCACCCCCAAGGGAGAGGGAGAAGCAGCTGGTCGAGCCCCACGCTGGGAGACTCCCTTAATCTCTGAGGTTCTGGTCGTCCTCTGCAAAACGGTGATAGTGACATCGACCTGTCGGTATCGGCTGGAGGTGGCGTGTGCCACGTTGGTGACAGTTCCCTAAAGAGAGCCATCCTGGTCCCTTTGGAAGTGTCTTTTCTTTTCCAATGTCTGTTAAGACTCCGCGAACACTGGGTGGCTTCCATCTCTGAGCTCTGCGCCTGTCCCCTGTCACATGCCCACCCTGCCTCCCCCTAATGCCTGCAGCACCCAGGCCCCAGGGCGCTCCCCAGGCCCCAGGGCGCTAATCCACCGAGCCCCGCCTTACCTCCAGCGGCAAAGACTCCGCAAGCCCTGTGTCCCGAGGAGCTGGCGTCGGTCTCCCCGTGGTATAATACACAAGGTCGGCAGAAAAGCCATAGACCGGCCTAATAAACTTTCTCACGTTACCCTAGGTTAGTATTTCTCGCCAAATTTTTGTGGCACAAAAGAAAAAAAAAAGCCTCCTTTTTTCCTCCCATGGAACCCAAGAAGTCTGGAATGTGGCAAATGCCCCCGTCCTTCGAAATCCCAGTTGGATTAATTATGCTGGAATGAATTTCTTCCTGTTCACCAAAACACGAATACTATCAACAGTAAGCCGCCCTTGGCGCAGGCCAGAGCAGGTTCTCCGGTGACCCCCAGGCCATTAGCAAGCGGTTCTGAAATGCCGAGCACCCTCTCTGCTGCGATCTGGGTTCGGGGGCTGCTGCGCTCAGATTTCCAGGCCGATGCTGCTGGGAAGGTTCTAGCAGTTTTCAACAGTTGAGGCTCCAGAGAAGCATCGTAACCAGGGGCCTCTGTTGACCTAGGGAGTCCATGTGAAAATGGTTCTTTTGTGCAAATCCAAACTCCTTATGCTCGGGCAGGCAGGCTCTGCCCTATAGAGCAAGAATTAAGCACCTGCTGTGTACGGACAGAGAGGAAAGGTCGTCCATGGAAGTGCATTCTTGGAAATCTGAAGATTTCTTCCACGATCTCTCTGACTTTGACCTCAGAAAATGCAGAATAGGTTTAAGCCTCTTAGGAATGATCCCGGCTGCTGACTCTCTAGAGGTTGACTGGAATAATTCACCCATAAGGGTGCCGGAGCAAGGCGGCCACGCCTGGAACTTGGTCCTGTGGTGACGGTCTCATGCAACTATAATACGACGTCAAGGTCAAAGTTGTTGCTTGATGCTACCATTATGGTTGCCTCTGCTAACTGCTTGGATTTCCCATTATGGACGTTGGAACTTGGCTACTTCCCCGAAAGGACAGTAAGCAGGGGCTTTAGATGGCCACCTTTGTCTGCGACATTTCATTAGCTTCTGAGTCCCACTCTCCAGGCGACCTCCTCTTCCTTGACCCAGTTCCATGCCCCCGTGACCCCTGCCACTCTCCATCAGTCCCATGGGTCGCCCACCTCTCCCCCAAGAGAGGTGTCCAAGTCCTAACTCCCAGCACCTGTGACTGTGACTTTATTCGGAAATAGGGTCTTTGCAGGTGTCATCAAGGTGAAGATCTCAGGGATGAGGCCATCCTGGATTTAGGGTGGGCCTCACACCCCATGACTGGTGTCCTTATGAAAGAAAGGACAGAGAGATCTGACACGCAGATCCAGAGGGGAGGCCCCTGTCCGTGGAGGCACATTTGGAAGGGCTGCGTCTCCAAGCCAAAGAACGCCAAAGATTGCCGACAACCACCAGATGCTGACAGAGAGGAACCAGCTCTGCTTATACCTTGATTTCTGACCACTGGCCTCCAGACTGAGAGAGAACAGATATCTCTTGTTTTATACTATTTGTAGTTACTTGTTATAGCAGCTCTAAGAGACAGATACGGTGGTTGCATGTGTATATGTATATACGTATATGTGTATATTTTTAAACCAGTACTCAATAATATATCTCTTGGTTTATATATTTCATATCCTAGAGAGTGAATTAGTCCTGTTATTTCCTCGTGTTTTTACAATAAGGCATACTCGAGTGTGGATGCATGTCCCCTTGGTCACCCCTCCCACTGAGGAATCATTTCACCTGAGTCTTGAAGAGAACAGAACCATCTAGGGGACCTGGTTACCTGTCCTGCCAGAAGCAGGGCACCGAGCGCAGGAAATACACCTCAACATGGCTGCTTTAATGAAACCAGTATCCCAGGTGGCAGCAAGGAGCACAGAAGATAAATGGCAGCTAGCCGCATGCCATTTGGAGAATTCAACTGTGATTCACAGTGTCCGCTGCAAGTTCAAGGTGTCACAAGTTAATTATTAAATGTTATGGGGCATTAGGAGGCTTTAGCATGTGATGGTGAGTGATCTGTTTTTAACACAGCTGGATTATTATTTATTAATGGCAGCTCCTGTATGAATTGGTGTCAATTAACTAAGCGAGAGTATTATAATTACCCATGAAATGATGTATGGGAAGGGGTCAATGGTACAAGTCAGACTAGCTGATTACTTTGAATCATCCAAACTTCCTAGATTTGGTCTCCCTGCAGATAAATGTCAGTCTGGCTTGTTCTTTGTTCATTTTCTGCAGGCACTTAGAGTCCAGTGCTATTATTCTATGAACTGTCTTCTGGTTGGTGTATTTGGTACCATGTGAAATAAACACGGGTGTCTTATTAGTTGGAACCAGCCAACGAGCCTTTCTAAGTCTGCTCACGCTGACTGCTCTGACCTCTGATCCTGCCTCTTCCTGGGAATTCCTTTAGGGCAGGGGTCCCCAACCCCTGGGCCGTGGACCGGTACCGGTCCGTGGCCTGTCAGGAACCAGGCCGCACAGCAGGAGGTGAGCAGCAGGTGAGGGGGCGAAGCTTCACCTGTATTTGCCGCCGCTCCCCAGCGCCAGCATCACCGCCTCAGCCCCGCCTCAGGCATTAGAATGTCATAGGAGCACCGACCCCTGGTGCCAAAATGGTTGGGGACCGCCGCTTGATCCCAACTCTTCCACCTCATTTTCAAAACCC
This sequence comes from Pteropus alecto, assembly GCF_000325575.1. Lineage (NCBI taxonomy): Eukaryota > Metazoa > Chordata > Mammalia > Chiroptera > Pteropodidae > Pteropus > Pteropus alecto. The sequence goes on from NW_006440626.1 coordinate 512,423, forward strand.
TGCACCATCTGGGCCCATTCCTTCCATCTACTTCTTAGGTCATTCATTCATTCATTCATTCTTTCTTTCTTTCAATCACTTCAGGTCAGTGATCCCATCAGAGAACCATTTCGCCTGAGTCTCTGCCGCTCCCTTCCCAGTCTTCCCCACGGCTGCCAGGTCATCTTTCCAAAACCCGGACTGAATGGGGCGCCTCTTGGTCTTGATCCTTCAGGGGTCCCACACCAACCCCGTAATGTGACCATAGGGCCCTTCACAGGGCCCCAGACTTATTTCCCAGCCCTCCTCCACCCACCCTACGCAGGGTCCAGACACACAGGACACATCAGCCTCCACTCCCTGCACGAAGGCGAACAGCTTCCTGAAGCCCAGCTCTCGGGCACAAATGATGCTGGGAAATGCGACCGGAAATGAGGACTCGCTGCTGGCACCCAGACATCATCCAGGTGGCCGAGCAGAGCCGGCGAAGGGGACACACTATGCAAACTATGTCCTGAATATGGATCTGAATGGGCTCAGGGCGACAGTGAGCGGAGGGTGTCCATTTCCACAGCAAGTGGTCCAGGGCAAGCGGCCCGGCCCTCTCGCGGCTGGTGTCCTTGGACGAGTGAGCGAGGGTTCTGCTGCCAGAGCCACATCACCCAAAACCACTTAAGACTAGCCTTTTATGAACTCTGGAGTTTCGCTGCCTCTACTGCTTGTCCACACTAGACTCGAATTGGAAAAAGCGTATTCTCCGAAATTGTATCTGTAATAGTGCTGTTTACTTCTTGGGGGCTTCCTGTGAGAGCTGAGTGCTTTATGTAATCACCCTTTCATCCTTACAACCATGAAGTACGTACGGGTAACTATTTTCATCGTAGGAGAGAAGATCCAGGCTCTGAGACATTAACTAATGTGCCCGAGGCCACACAGCTCACAAAACCCGCAGAGTTCTTTTTAGGTTAAATTGGAAATTGATCTGATGAAATGTGGGCGGTAGCATCTAGGTGTGAGTATCCTGGCATTGACTGTAAAATTCTTTGCTATATGTTTGAAATTTTTCATGGTAAAATATTAAGAAAAAAATGCAACACGATTTCCAGATTTTTTTTCACCTGCACCAACTTAAGAACCTTGATAGGACTTAGAAAAGCTTGCTCACCTCCTTCAGTCCTAGGTGTCGGGTGGGCCCTGTCACCCTTAGGACCGGTCCCTTCAGGATGCCAGGCTCCTCTGAACATCACAGTAGGTTCCCTTCATTCAAAGCAGACACAGCTTTTTGGTGGAATATTACCGAACCGACCTTCTGGAACCTTCCCTCCAAGTTTCTTCTTTAACCAGATCGGCAAAAACGATTCAACCTGGTGTCTGTTTGCCTTTTCATCCTGCTTAGAAACTGCTTTCCTTTACCGATTCCTCTCAATTATTTTCTTCCAGAGCCGCAATGCGGATGGGATCACTGTTGTTGGGGCCCAGAGGCCCTGCGAGCTCATGTCGGGTAGTCCCCCAACAGCCTACGCTGGGCCCCCGCACTAATTACTTCGCAAGAATAATGGGATACTGATCGATCAGGTGCCCAACCCAGAGCATATGAAATATGAAAAGTTAGGCTCATGTGTCATTTACATAACTGTCTGCCGAATCGCTCACTGATAATTAAGAAAAGGAAATGCATAATTAAAAGAGTGCCTGGCTTCCAGAACGCTTTCGTGTGTCTTGATTGACAGAGGCAATCGTTATCGTCATCGTTGTCTTCGTCATCACCATCGTCATCACCATCATTGCTAAATGACGAATGATAGTCTGATCTCACGCAGGCAGGCAGCACTTCACAGTGGCAAAGCCCTTTTGCATTCATTCTTCATCTCCAGCTCTGCTCACCGCCATCCAGGGGCAGGGCAGCCAGTCAGGAATCACCTGCTCCGTTTTGCAGGTGCAGAACCTGAGGCTCTGCACGTAGCAGTGACTCATGCTGCCAGCCCCAGCCAAGGCGAGGTTCGGTCACGGCCTCTGACTCTCCGAATCAGGGCTGGGCTCCCTCTAGTCACCTCTGCTTCTCCACCAGGCAGCTCCCTGCCCTCACCACCTCCCATGGGCCCACTCCCACCCCAGCGCCCTCCCCCAGGAAGCGATGATTGGCCAGCTTGGGGCACGTGCTCACCCGAGAGCCAGTCCACGGCAAGAGGGCTTGACCCTGCCCTCCAATGGCAACGCCCACCCTAACCCCTATTAAGAGCATGGGAAGGGCCCTTCTCCAGAAGTAGCCAGAACGTGTCTCCCACCCTGGAGGCCTCAGGGAGGAGGAAGCTCCTAGAAACGTCCCTCTCCGAGGGCCCAGAATTGCCTGGCTTCTGCAGACTTGCTCCCCAAGCTGCAGGTGGGAAGCCGGGACTCCATGTGGCCTCCCCATCTCCTGCCCCTCATCCTGAGGCTTCCATTCCTGGGATCAGTCCCCAGGCTCCCACCCCTCCCCTGCCGAGACCGCGAGTCACGAAAGGCATGGAAAGCTGCTCAGATGTCCCCCGTGCTCTCCTACCTGGAACTGCTTCTTAAGACTGTCCAGCCCACCAGTCCTTCCCCTTCCCGCCGGCTGAAGATGCCCCGGCCCCAGCAGGCCTTGTTTCTGGCTGGCCCGGGCCTGGCTTCAATGGATCAATGCCCCAGACGAGTGACCTCAGAAATGCTGGGAGTTGCCAAAGGTGGCGACAGACCATGCTCCGCAGAGCTGGAGGAGTGCTGGCTGCATTATCAGAACACCAGCCACACTGAAGTCCCGAGGAGGCTGAAGTCCCATGTGTGAGGCCGAGACCTCAGCCGCTGCCAGGGTCCAGGCTGCTGAGAAGAGCTGGGGCACGGGACGGGCTCCGAGCTGCAAATGCGATGCCTAAGAAGGTGGATAAGCCCAGGGCAGGACTCGGAGGAGAGGCCGAGCGGGAGCAAAGGGCTGCATGCCGAATCCCTGGGGGTTCCAGTGGGCCTCGGGGCGTCAGGTGCTCCTGGCCCCACGCCCCACGCGGAGGGCGGTGCTGGGAGGCCCCAGAGATCTACCTGTCCACGTTTCATGTGACATAGGGTTTTAGAGAAGAATGGAGTCTGATAAATGGAATTTGAATCCTCCCTTTGTCCCTGAAAAGTGGTGTGACTTTGTGGGCAGCTGAGCTCCTCTCTCTGAGCCCCGTTTGCTCACCTCTAAAGTGGACATGATCGCACCCACCTCGCTGGGTTGCCGGGAAGAATGGACAAGGCACCACGTGCCAAGCACACGGGGACTCTGCCTAGTGGCGGGTTCCCCTTCCCACTGGAGAGAATCGTCTCCCCAGCGATTTCTGGATGGGTCAGAACGCCCACGAGGGACACGATCAGAAGCCAGAGCTCTGTGAATTGCCCAGCAGGGCTGGATGTGGGCCTGGAGTGTGCTGAGGCATACTTCTCAGGTGGGGGGCGGGGGAGCGTGGTTCCAGAAATGGTATGGGTGGGAAGCTTTTCTAATACACACATCAGGCCCTACCCCAGAAGCTTGGGTGAAAAGAATGCCTTTGAGAAGGCCTTGGGGGATGTTCCCAGGATTCTGCTAGTGGAGAACCAACCCCCTTTTTGAAAGACTCCCATGCATAGGCCATCAGGAGAATCACAAAGCTGTTTATTTTCCCACCTATGATAAAAGGTGAAGCAGGGAGCAGAGCAAACCCGGCCATTCCCCTGGAGAATGAATGTACTGGGGCCGCACATGCACCCGACGGCTGTGTCTTTACTAAGGGATTTTTCTGTTTCAACAGAGCAGCAATTTACCTTCCAAGGGCCCCCGCCCCCGAGGCATTATGTCATGCTGCTTCTGGGCAGAATTTATCATTCCTGCCAGTCTACAGCAGCCATGTCCTTAGAATAGGGCATATATCTGATTGGCCAAAAAAAAAAAAAAAAAAAAAAAGGGAGCAAATGTCAAAATTTACACATTCAGGGCAAAACTGGTCCTTTCTTGGCATTTGGACAACTGACCCCTGAAAAATGTCTTTCTTTCCTTGGTCCTTAGCAATGCCCAGCCCACAGGCAGAGAAAGACGGCAAAATTGACCTTTGCATTAAGAAATAGGCAAGGTTTTCAACCAAACAGTTGAATAATTGGACTCATTATTTGAACACCAAAATACATCAGATGGACTTATTCATCTGGCCCAGCTTAATACATGTCCGCCTAACACTACAAATACATAAAATCGAGAAACGTCTGGGTGGCACAAACGGGAACAGGGCTCGGTTGCTGGCAGCAATGACTTGGCCTGGAGTTACAGATTTGGCTGCCCCGAGGACCGGCCCTCAGAACCAGTACTCAGAGACGAAGATGTGCACATTGACGACATTTCGGTGGGACACCACACCCCCGACCACGTAGTTCATCTCTAGCTTCAGGACGGCATGAAACGGGCCCACGATGGGCCGCACCTGGCGCACGACACCTGGGGAGAGAGCAGAAGGCGTTCTGGAAGTTAGCGGGGGCCGCAGTCACAAGGGTTTCCCTCGAGGAGTTTCAGGGCTGGAAGGGGCCTCAGACCTCAGCAAATCCCACTGTGAGCCAGATGCTTGAGTTCCCTGCATAGCATCTCCCCTCCAGGTGGCCAGCCCCGGGCTCCGCTCCCACCTCCAGGGACCAGTGACAGTGAGCTTACTACAGCCTTTCCTTTGTGTGCAGCTCAGACTGTGTGGGGATCAGGGCAGTGGGCCTTGGAGCCAGTGCCAGCTCCTGCCCTCTGCCGGCCAGGCGTCCTCCTCTGTCACCATGTCCCTAACAGAGGATTTAAGAGTCTAGAAAAGGGCCTGGCACGGGGTAGATGCCCGGCAGACACCTGTCCTCTCCCTCCTGCCCACTGTGCCTGGTTCTGACCCTGGGGCAGAAACAAAGCAGGTGTGATCTCCCTCCCTGTCATACCGAGGGTCGCATGGGGTCCTAGACTCCCTTTATCCAATTCCCCATGGGTCACACCCCCGACCCCTCACTCTCCACACCTCTGTGGAGGGTGACACCTGAGCTCATGTTTAGCGTTTGTGGTAATGGGTGAGCAAGAGGCTGTCTGGGTGACAGAGGCTCGGAGTGGGTCCAGCCTGAGCAGCAGAGATAGGCCAGGGCAATCAGAAGGACAGGTGACAGAGAGAAGACAAATGTGAGTCTGGGGAAGCAGAACCTGCTGTGTGAAGCTGCTGGGGTGGCAGGGAGCAGGCCAAGGCCATGCCTGGTCGCCTTCCCTGCTGGGGCTGAGTACAGGCCGCAGACGAAGCTCAGCTGGGTCGGGGTGGAGGAGGGAGCAACCCCGGCATTCTGCAGGTTCCCAGGGGGGCAGGACTGGGTGGGCGTGGACTCCGAACTCCCCACACCTGTGCCTGGTCAGCTCTCAGTCAGGCCCTGCTGACACCGCCTTGCCCGTGCAGGGCACCCAAAGGCTCCCGAAGAGAATTCTCCCGCCCTCTGGGATGAGACAGACGGGGCTAGGGTGAGTGTCATCATCCCAGCGGGACTGTGCAGAGACTGGCGCCCTTTCTGGGCCTCGGGTTCCTCGGTGAGCAGATGATGCCATGTGACCCTGTGCTTCCGTACTGCATGATCCGGACACCCTGGCACAGCATCTGCCAACGACGTGAGCTCCAGGTGTGCAGGGTGAGCTCCCCGCCAGACTGCGTGCGCACGCATTCACCAGGCACCGCAGCCGTTCCCGTGATGCAGAGAAAACTGACAGAACCCCGATGCAAAGCCGGTGGGGGGTCTAGGTAAGTGCCGAGCTCGCCTAGAAGCTTGCACGAGGTCCAGCAGGGGCGAGCACGCAGGTGAGGGAGGCTGGGGGCTTCAGGAAAGGCTTTCTGGAGGGGGGACCCGGGGGGCCCTCCCTGTACAGGAAGCAGCATGAGTAAAGGGCAGGTGCCACCAACAGCTGTTGACAGTTATGAATGAACGACCTCCAAGGTCCCTCCTCCACCTTCCCAGTCTGATCGCAGGACTTGCCCCGTCACGTGGTCCAGGGCGTGTGGAACTGCTCGACAACCGGCTCTCTGCTTGACCATATGACAAGCTCCCAGCATGCTGTCACTGCAGGCTGGCTGGGAACTCCCAAAGGACAAGCTTGGAGCCCGTGGCTGGCTCTACACCACGGTTAAGAAACAGCTGCGGACTGCTGGGGGCGCCACCCCGCTGACTCCAGGCCGCTTTCCGCAAACAGCCCTGCCGCAGACCGAGGAACTGTGCAAGCAGTGGCATCGCCAGGCCCTTGCCCCCTGCCTGACACGCAGCAAAGGCTGGAGGAGACTGACAGGTGGCGAGGCCTTCTGCCCCTGCGGCCGGCCCCCCGGGCAGGAACACCAAGTTCACGCTTGGGAGGGGGATTTGGGCGAGCCGTCCCCCCTTTCGCTCCCTGGTCTTGTGTTTCAAAAGTGAAATGCCCAGCAGCCCGGGTGGAATTCCAGGCTGTTCTAAGCAAACAAAGGCTTCAGCTCTGATGGAGAGATAAGCACAGGCTTCTGCGGGCTGTCAGCACCTTTCTCTGCCCCCTCGCTGCGATGGCATTGCAGCTTTGTCCTGTTCGAACGCCCACGAACATCTTCAGCTCCCGGCCGAAGACGCGGGCTCGTCACCGCCCTCAGTTTGCCAGCGGCCCCTGATGACGGGGCCACCCTCGGGCACAGTCTGGCCCCCCACCCCCGTGGCCCCTCGTAGGGTGCATGGCCCCATGCTCTCCTGCCTGCTCTGTGCCCCCATCTGCGTCACCTTCTCCTCTCCCCAGGTCTGAGACCAACGATGGCCCCCAGCAGCCTGAGTGGCCTGGGTCAGCTGCCGACTTCACCCATCCCAGGGGCAGGAAAGTGATTACTGCTTCCGGTGCTCAGAGGGGCTCTGGGCCTTGAAAGACAGAGGCGAGAGGCCGCTTGAGCCTGGGAATTGTGTTCGGACGGAGGAGCAAAGGAGGTGGGAAAGCAGCTCCGCAAACTACAACCGCATGTTTGTTTATTCCCATATATTATTATATTCAACAGAGCATGTAATTCATATATGCCCTAGAAATATATAATTATTATGAATATGAAATATGTTTCTAACTATATAAAATATATATTTATTTAGATGTTAAAATCTAATTTATATGTAAATACATATTTTTCTGTATATTATGTATTTTAAATTTATATAAACTTTACATGTACCTACATATTTTATATAAATTTATATTAATATTATGTA
>NW_006440626.1:519741-545672 GCF_000325575.1 Pteropus alecto
AATTTATATATGAAACAAATATTATAAAATAGAATATAATTGTGTCACACACGCGTTTAAAGAAACACTCCTTGCTGCCTGTGGGAACTTTAGTGGCATCAACAGTTCAAACCCACGGGCATTTCTGGGCATCTCCGTGTGTGCCAGGTACCGGGCTAAGTAAGAATGGAGAGAGGGTGACAGGCCATCCCTTCTGGGCTCAGTCTGGGGACAGGGAGGAAAGAGAAGGTGCTAATGCAGTGACAGAGAACAGCAGTACGACCCCAGATGAGTTATTTCACCTTTCTGAGTCTTCATTTCTTCTTCTGTGAAACGAAGATTCAAAAGAGCCGCCTTCAAAAATCAGAAACAAACACCAGACCACCTTTCCCCTCCCTCAGAAACGCCGCTGGATATTAAAATGCACTGCAACGTTTAAATGTGACCTGGTTTTCACTTCAAGTACGGCTGAATTCCTGCACGGCTCAAAAACAGAGCGAGAGCTGAGTATCTCTACTGGACTGATTTTCAAGTTTTACGAGAGAGGAAAGCTCTAAGTGTGTAGAAAAGCTTGTATGGAAATACATCACGTTAGGGCATCACGTTCGGGCGCTTCGCCGGGTCAGTTTCTATGACGGCCAAAGACCAGAACGCCACGCTGTCGCTCAGATCGCAAACGGCTATACGGCGAGACGGAAGCAACGGAAGGAAGCAAAAGGCCGCGTTAGCGGAAAGGGCATCGGGAGGGATGCGGAGGAGGCTGGAGGCCGACGCAGGTCACGGTTAGGGCCTGATTTTCTCAGGATCCCTGCATTTAACAAGAAAAATAATTAAGGCGGAACAAAGGCGAGCCGTAAGGGTCACATGAGAAACGGTGCGAGGGCGCGGAGCAGGCGCTGGAGGAGGCGCTGGAGGAGGTGCCCGCTCCCGCCCGCCACAGCGAGCTGCTCCACCCCCGCCCTCCAGCCTGAAGCTCACGCTGAACCCCAGACTCCAACTCTAACGCTGGGCGGCCCAGGGCCCCCCTTCCCAGGCCGCACCCACTCAGTAAACTGACCACTGCTGCTTCAGCCAAACGGCCCTGGGGCTCTCTGGTTTGGGCGAACGTAGTCCCTCCAATCCCAGGTTAGTTCAAGTTTGAGTTCCAACTCCTCGTCCTCACCTTGACTGAACCCAAGCTTTATCTTGATATCTCTTTTTTCTTCATAGCTTTCCTACCCATCCATCCACCCACGCCCCCATCCATCCATCCGCCCATCATCCTCCCATCCATCCATCCATCCATCCATCCACCTGGGGCTCTCTGGTTTGGGCGAACGTAGTCCCTCCAATCCCAGGTTAGTTCAAGTTTGAGTTCCAACTCCTCGTCCTCACCTTGACTGAACCCAAACTTTATCTTGATATCTCTTTTTTCTTCATAGCTTTCCTACCCATCCATCCACCCACGCACCCATCCATCCATCCGCCCATCATCCTCTCATCCATCCATCCATCCGTCCACCCAATACAGGGGAGGTTTAAGGAAGATTCTACAGGAACTGACTTTAGATCGGATTTTGAAGACGAAGTAGATGCCTAGGAAGCAGAAAGGATGTGAGCAAACCCCAAAAGTATGAGGGTTCAGGCCAGTTCTAGTGTTAATCTTGGGGAGAGAAAGGCAGGCGAGGCTGAGGAGGTGGCAAAGAGCTGGTGCAGGGACTTCACATCCCACAGAACCACCAACCTGGGTCTGCAGCTTCCTGGCTCCCTCCCCACGGCCGATTCTACAGCGCTGTTCAGAGCCCCGCCCACCTTCCCAGCGCAGGAAACAAGGGAGGGAGGAGACGAACACGTGCTGCCCACATGTGGCACTGCACACACTGCGAAGCCTCCGCCACGGGTCCAGTTCCATCCTCCCACTTGGCTCCGCAGACATGAAGTTGGTGCCTGCCATGTGCCAGGCACTGCGGACCAGCTGGACCGCTATGTCCTCTTTTGTGAAGCCTTCCCAGCCAGCTCCCACTACAGGGTCAGGGTCTGCCTCACGTTCATCTCTGTCCGCTTGTCCCCAGCCCAGGGCCTAGAGCAGGACGCAGCAGGAGCTCAGTCATGATCATAGAGCGGGATGAAGGCAGAGGAGAGAGAAGGGGCATCAGTCCTTGAGGCCTCACAATTCAGGACGGAAGATATAACTGTCCTGAAGGACGGGGGACCAGGGGGCCGGCACCAACGGCTCCGAGTGAGGACAGCTTTGTTTGGAATAACCATTCAGGCAGCAAAATGCGGGACGAAGGGAGAGAGCCACGTCCAGTACGCGTGCCTCGTCCTTTTCCCTGCCAGGTGTTTCCCTCCCCGGCTTTCCACAGCCCCAGAAAAAAAAAAGGCCCCAGTGCTGAGATCAGCTGTGTTAATCTTCCAAACCCTCGTCCCTGGCATTTCTGCTTCGGGTCTCAGACACTGCTGGTATTCTCTGGCGTGTTTGTGCTTCTTAAAGATATAATTAAGCCTTTTTTTTTCCCCTTTGAAAAATGCAGGCCCCCTCGGGCACTTCGCCTTCATGTCTTGTCTCTGCTCAGTAAATTGCAGCTGATTGGGGGGCGGGGGGTGCAGTCCGTGCCTGAGCACAGAGCACACGAGTCCACTGGGGACCGCCATCGCCTCTTGGAGTCTGTGGCTTGGATTCCGAGACCCTGGAGCCATCCCCAAGCTTGAGGCTGCTGGTGTCTGAGGCTGCACTTGACTGTCCATCAGTTATTTGAAAGGATGTAAATCAGAGACCGGGCTGATCTGATCTCTAAAGTCACAGCCCGGGGTTCCTACGTCGGTTCCTCACGGGCCAGCTGCATGACCTTGTGCCAGTGGCCGTCCTTTCTGAAGTTCAGCCTCCAAATCAAAAGTCCTGTGATTCTAACTGACAACGTGTAATGGCGTGAACAGGGTCGTCGGAGTATTTAACAAAGCGGATGATGAATCAGGAGACTGTGCGGTGTCTCCTGCCCGTGGAAACCAACTGCTTTTTTAAAGGACGGAGATGCGAGCTGGAAATGGCAGAGGTTAGAAAGCCACACGGTGACACCGTGAAAAGAACAAGAAACTGTCCCGACCTGAACCAGGCTGCAGGGCCCTTTGCCTTCTCGCTCATCCCCAGTCCCTCCCCACGGCGATGCGAGGCCACGGGCCGCGGTCCTATGTCTGGGTCACTGTCGTACCTTTGGTTCTTGAGATACAGTAGGTCCTTGGTCCTACTCTGTACCTGACACACGGAGTCACTCGACCAACAGTTGTTAAACGAACGCATGAATTAAAGAGCAAAGCGTTTAGCACCATTTATCTGGTTGAAAATTATCGCCCAGAAATGAGAGTGTCGAGGAAGATGGCCGACCGCCACTGAGTGCTCAGGTGGTGACTGTCTAAAAGGAGGAAGGCCACAAATGCGAGCCAGGCCTCCCTGCCTGGCCTCGGTGGCCGTCACACAGGGCCATGCACGTGCAGGAAGGGAGGTGGAGTGTGGGTCTGTGGGGACAAGGTGCTGGAACAGAGGGCCCAGGAGCTCAGAGGAGACCCACGTGGTCTCGCCAGACGAACACAGACACGCTGGGCAGCGGGGAGGAAGCCGACCCTCACCTGGGCTCAGCGAATTTCCCTTGGTAGAAATAACGAACGCTGCCAACTAGGATGGACAGCACAGATCAAAGGCAAAGAGGAAAACTCAAGAACACACGCAAAAAATACTGTCGGAATTTACAAATAGTATGGTCTGGGAGGAGGTGCATGGCTGGCAGGGGGTGGGGTGTGTGGCGATCGATGGACCCCACGCGTCCACTGCTTCCTTCACAGCCCTGAGGACGAAGATGGCCCCACAGCCCTGAGGACGAAGATGGCCCCTTCCTCTCACCGGAGAGGGGAATGAGCGGACTGCACGGCCCATGGGGGCGTGGACTCCGTCCAAGTGCGACAGACCCCGAAGCCAACTCTCCCATCCCACCGCATTCCCCCCTCCTCACAGTGCGACGGGATGCGGAGGAAACTTCCAGAACATACTGCCCGTGACTGAGTATAAACCTAGGGCAGCAATGGCAGAGAGGAACTGTGGAGGGATCACACCGGTGATTGGCAGCGAAGGAACCGAGTTCCCGAAACCCTGTCTTCGCTTCTCACTCTGAGAAAACAGCGAGGCAGGAGCGTGGAGGAAGGGGCACAGGTGTCAGGCCTGCATATTTAAAATACCAGCTGTCACTCCACATGTCCCAGCAAAACTCATCACCCGTATTTCTTGATTATTATAAATGTGCTCTCTGCACTGGTCTCCCGTGAGCTAAGCCAGGCGGTTGGGATGGGGCCACTGCAGGTACCCGAATGTCAGTCCCTGAGGCCATGTTTTCCTTTGGGGAGAAATATGGAAAGAAAAGTCAGCTTGGCACAGAACCTTTCAGCCTTCTTCCCCGGCTGGTAACTCACATTTATTCTTACAACGCTTTGTCAAAGCCCAAGACCCAAACTCAAATGCTTCCAGGCGCCCCCAGATGGGCAACTCACACACCGACCCCCCACTTCCACCACACCCACTGCCCTTCCCCCAGCCCCGAGGACTCAGTCATCCTCGGCAGGCCGCTGGCTTCGACCCCTCCTGGCCTTCGACCTCTCCAGCTCAACCACACTGACCCTGACAAATTCTATTTTTAAGAGTCTCTAGACTTTCTTCTCTGCTCCACCCCCCACCTGCCTGAACACTTATGACTCCTTCCTCCTCACCTTCCCCCTAACCACTCCCCCACCCCCAAAGCGGCCAGAGCCAGCCTTCCAGAATGTAAACCTGATCCTGAGGTCAGCTGTGGCTCTGCTGAAGTCTTCTGTCCCCACGGAGGCCCCCTGGCTCCCAGTGGGGAAGGCGCGCCTTGAACAGGTCACTCTCGCCCGAGAGGCTGGTCCCTCAGCAAGGTCCCTGCTCCAGCCACACTGTGCCCTTTGCAGCCCCCGCAAGATGAGCAAGGCCGTGGCAGGGCAGGGCGACCACCGGTCTCACAGGCTCCATTTGACTCAATTTAGAATTAAGGACCTGGGAACACCAGAGAGAGACAAGTCTTGCCGTCTGCTTTCCAGGCGTTAAGGTCATACTACCTCCTTCTTTAGTGGCAATTAAGGCTCTGAGGGATGAAGAGGCCTGTCCGGCGTGAGGTTGGCGAGTTCGGAACAGGCACCCGGAACCCGACACCTGCCGGGTGGAGCGAGCGCCCTCTCTTCGTCCGCCTCGCTCTGCGCATGCGCTGTGCTGTGCCGGGATTACACACACTGACCGTGCTGGTCTGGGGCCCCAGGGGGCGCTTGGCCCACCCGGAAGGCCGACAGGCATGACCAGGGCAGCAGAGGCGGGTCAGGGTGACCTCAGGAGAGCCGGGGAGGAATGCTCACCCCAGGTCGGGCACTGGGCACCCTGGAACCGTCACCAGGGAGTAGGTCTCGAGCTGACCTTTGGAGGACAGTGGCCCGGAAGGACGTAGGATGGGGGAATGGCTCAGAAATGCAGAGAAATGCAGATGCAGAGAAATCCTGGACTGGCCTAGACCTTGAAGAGGAGGGCTCTGCCCCGCCCAATGTCACGCAGGAAGGTCATGACGGCAGGAACCTCGCGTGGAGTCCTGACCTGCTGCGTGCCCTCTTAAGTCAGGCCCCTGGAGCTGGAACCTCCTCTGTGCCTCAGTTTCCTCAGCTAGAACGAGGACGATCACCCACAGGGCTGCTGATAGTGAGCGACAGCGGGCGAAAGTGGGTGTCGGGGTCTCTTCCGTATTTAGGGCTGTCAGGCAGGGCCGCCAGAAGATTCATATCATCAGACTGTTTTATAATTTTGCACAACATGCCTCTACTCCTGTTTGGCTAAAACATTTCAGTTTTCAAGAAGGAGTAATTTATGAATGTGCCTGGTGATATCAAAGGCTTTTCAAAAAGTGCCTAAGCAGCAGTGAGGGTCACAAATCATCCTGGCTGGACACAGATGACCCCAGGAGAACCTCAGGAGGGAGAGGCAGACATCCCGCTCTGAGCTCGCTTTCACCCCTGGGCGACTCTGGACGTCAGCAGTGCGTGTGATCATGCAGCCTGCTGGGTGCTGGGCCCGGTGACTCCGAGCGTGCATGTCGTGTGTGTGCGCATGTGTGTGCAAGAAAGAAAGACAGTGACAGAGGGGGGCGCCGCACACGGGAACCTCTTCTGGGCTCCTGCCTCTAGGAATTCACAATTGGTGAAAGAAAATCAAGCAAACACACATTGTCATGGCTGCACACCCTTCCCGCGGGCCTGAGCGTTTCTCTGCTCCATCCACAGCAGATCTAGAAGGAGCCTCAGGGCTCCCACTGTGCCTCCCCTCTGCCCGCTCCACTGAGGTGGCCCTGCCAGGTCACCAACGGCCTGGGCCCTGCCGAATCTGACGGTGGACCCTTGGACCTCATCCGACTAGACTCGGCAGCACTGACGGGGCTCCCTGGTCCTCCTGGAAACGCCCTCTCCTCTCCCGGGACATCATGGCTCCAGGCTTGCCTCTTGTCTCTCTCACGGCACCGCCTCACCTCCGGGACCGCTGAGTGCCCGGGGCGGGAGGACATGCATGTGCCTCCGGCCACCTCTGCTCTGTCTACCCGCATCCCATTGGGTCTCGAGGCTCTATCCTCCATGCGCTTCTGTCTCCCAGACTCGTTGACCCTAGTCCGCCTCGCCAGGGGTATCTAACAAGCCCTTTGAACTTGATGTCCAGAGTGAACTCTGACTTCCCCCAAAGCTGCCACATCACGGCCTTCCCTGTCTCCACTGATGATGACCCCAGGGTTATCTTCCACTCAACATCCGATGTGTCAGCAAAACCTGGCACTACCTTCCAGTCGCACCCGAATCCGTCCACTGCTCTCCCCGCCTGCTGGAGTCGCATGGCCAAAGCCATCACCTCCAGGCTGAACCACCGTAATAGCTCACTGTGTCTCCCTGCTTCTGGCCCACACCAGCACTCAGACGGGGCCTTTGAAACACCGTCTTCTGGAAACCCTCACGTGGCTCCCACCTCGCTCGTCGGAAAAGCATCGAGGCCCCACGGCGGCCTCAAGTCCCTGCCTCGTCAGCCAGCAGCTCGTGCGTCTGCTCTGGCCACACGGGATCCTTGCTGCAACCCGAACACCAGGCTCCCCTCCGGCCCAGGGGCTCTGCGTGTGCTGCTCCCTCTGCCTGGAGCGCTCTTCCCCGAGATCGCTGCGTGATTCATGTCCTCTGCTCCTCGGGGCTTGGACAGATGTCTCCGACCACCAGATTTAAAGTGGCTCCTGCATGTGGCACCCGCCTCCCCCTCTTCCTCCCTGAATGGTACTCGCCACCACCGGACAGTGCATATCACACTTGTTGCTGGTCTGCTCCCGCCCTCCAGAACAAAACGTGTAGGAGCCAGGGATTCACGCCTGTCTGTCTGGGATGATGCTGCAGCTCCGAGAGCAGCGCCTGCCCGCGTAGGGCACAGTGTCTGCCGGGAGAGCGGCTATGGGAAGCTCGGGAGCAGCTCCGCCAGGTGCCGTAGGTGCCCAGGGGGAGGCGCTGCGCTCTGCCCGTGCAGGGCGCATGCGCGGAGGGGACGGCGGCCCTGGGCCTCGAGGGGTGCGCAGGGGTTTGCCGAGAGCGGAAGGAGGCGTGTGTTACCGCCGAAGTCCAGGCAAGAAAGGACGCCGTTCACGCCGCTGCGGGTCCTGCTTGGGCCCTAGGAGCTGCCTGGGGCGGAGAAGCTTCTAGCATGCTCCCCACAGCCTCTGTAAGCTTTGCTCGGGCAGCCCCACGGAACCTTCTCAGAGTCCGGCCGAGTCCGGGGGGCCTCCTGGGAGTCACCAGCTGTGTGACTGGGGTGACCTCTGAGAATTTACGCGTCTGTGAAATGGGGGGTGAAGAGCCAACTTCACCGGGCTTTGGAGGGGCAACAGCTGCCATCCAGAGTGGCTACGTGCCAGCACAGGGGGCATAAAAAGTGTTTGCCCCCTCTCACCCCGCCTGCCCACCACCCCCCACCACCCTCAGTGACACTGCCAGCCTCAAGGTGAAGTCAGGCCGCAGCCCGTCCTGGGGCTGGAGGCGACTGAGCCGTCGCCCTGGGCAATCACTTGGCTGCTGGCCAGGGTGTGGTCCCAGGGTGACAGAGCTGTGCCTCCCGGAGAAGAGAAAGCGCCTAATCCCCAGGCTTTGCTGTGAAAGCCAGGAGAGGCCAATCACTCATCACCCGGCAGGGACGGCCATGCTGTTGTTTTTAGGTGGAATTTCTGAATCTTGTTTGTAATGTGTACTGATCCTGGGCCGGGCTTTGCACACCAGGCCGCGGGACGGGTCAGCAGCGCATGCTCAAGCCCTTACGAGGTAATGATTTTAAGGAGGGGATCGGGGCCCTGCTGGCTGGTAGGACCGGGCAGGCAAGCTCTTGGCTTTGACCGAGGCCTTGCCTGGCTGGGGGCAGCACAGCTGGGCCGCTGTCCCCACTCACAAGCTCTTGCACCCCGGTTGCTGTGTGCAGTAGGGCGGGCTGGGCACTGCTTGTGGACTAGGCTGCGAAAGGTACCCCTCGGGTTGACCAGGGCACAGCACATCCAACTGCACGTAGCAGCCTCGCCACACTTCTCCCCTACGGGGACATTGACAGGACGGAAACGCCCCTAAAAACAAGCACTTTTGGCTGCAGGAACTCAGGTGGCAGGGCGCTGGGGAAGCCGGCAGGCAGCTTCTGAGAAGCAGCATCTGTGGCTTGGGCATACATTTGTCCCCCAGCACCGGCACGGGGTTGACACGGAGTAGGAACCAGGGTGTTCCTGTCGACTGCGTGAGGTGATTCCAGAAGGACAGGACCCGGGAGGCGTGGCCTCTACCATCCCGCTTCAGGCTCCTGGCTCGCCAGCCCAGGCCACCGGACGTGACTGTTAAATACCTCTCAGGTAGCTGGAGCCACCTGGGGGTGAACAGTCCTGGCCCTGTCCCATGAAGCCTCTGGTGCTTCATTCCACCCTGTTGTCTCCTTAGGGGGCTCCATGCTCCCCCCAGCTCCCCGGCTCCGAATGGCATCCTCACAGAGGCACATTTGTGCCCCTGACGGCCCACCAGCTATGCTGAAACACACACGGTCCCTCCGATCTCCGATCTGTAACCCGGCCAGGCCCGTATTACCATGGCGATGTTGCTGAGAGAAAATCTGAGGCTCAGAGAGGTCATGCGACCTGCCTGAGGTCACACAGCTAGACACGGAGAACCGAGTCAAGCACAGAACGTCGTTTCCTAGATTCAGTGCTCGGGCTGCGGACACACGGGAACTTAATCGTGTTTTGCCCCCTAAGGGTTACCCCGGCCGCTGACGTGTTCCAAATGGTTAGCTTGAAACAGAGTAATAATCCCTACAGCTCATGGATGAAGTTTAAAATGCTACTCTGAAATGTAGAAAACTTTAGTTACCTTTAAGAGGGAGTGGGGCGGGGTACTGTATGAGGGCGTTGGCACATCGGTCAAATTCGGGGCCCCTACCTCAAGCTTCAGCGCCAGCAGTGCGGAAAGTGGGGACTGTGCAGCCCCCTCTCGTGGAGAGGGTCTGGTCCCCACTAGGACCAACATGCCTATCACGCGCCAGGCCCTGCTAGGAGCTTCCGCAGAGTCAGTCGGTTCATCTAATTACGTTAATTGGCGTCTGTAATTAGGGCCAATCTCTTCTAAACCCCATGTAGATAACCATCTCCGGAGGGAGGGGTGGGCAGACAACCCACCAGCTTCATTCATTCAGACCTTACTGAGCGCAGGTCACTGGCTGCCACCGCAACTGGCCAGCCAGGCCCCTGCTGAAGCTGAGGACAGGAAGCCTCTGGTCTCTTGGAGGGAACTGGGGGCCCTTGGAGCCGTCCGGGGAGCGACTGAGAACACACCTGCTTGTCATGGTAGCTGGCTTGGTGGCTGTGGGGCCCTGGGCCAGCCCTTCATCTTTTCTTATATAAACGGTGATGTCGGCCCAGGGCTGCTGTCCCACGAGGCCACACGAGGACCTAACAGTGCGGAGCCTGTGGAGGGCTCTGTGCAAGGGGATGAGTGAATGCACACGGGGACACCAGGCAACTTGTCCACCTCCAAGTGAGCCAAGAGCAAAGTCTCTACATCCTGTCCTTGGGCCCAGGGTGGCCTTAGTCTGGGGACACGAGGCTGGGCCTTGATACTGTGGGCCATCGTTTCTCCACACCAGTGAGTATGAAACTTCTCAGAAATCAAACCCCATGTGTGTCCACACTCACCCCACACCCACACACCTACACGCAAAGCCACACCTACATATACTGGCCTACATTTGTCCTCACCTAAATGCACATATACACCCCTAGGCGCACACTCATATACACTCACACACTCGCCCCCACACTCAGCCTCGCGTGCACTGCCTCAAACGCAAGGACTTCCCCAGAAACGAGCTCACAAAATCGAGTGAGTTCTGCATTTCTTTTCAGACTTGCAGGCTGTGACCAGGGCACTTGTCCAGCCAGAGCGGGCCCTGCGGTGTGGGCTCCTGCTCCAGGCCTGGTGGGCCAACGATCAGTGTGGGCTCCCGCTCCACGGCAGACGGGCCAGCGAGAGCGCGTTGGCACCGGCCGGGTGCAATCAGAGCGGGACTTTCCAGGGCCCTGTTCCCTCTGTCAGCACAGTGGTGCCTGAACCACACAGACTTGAGGGGGTTCTTTACTTGCAAGTGAGGGCCCAGCACCCCAGGCCCTGCGGCCCCTTGCTGTTTCTCCTCTGCCCTCACTGGTGCATCCTGGGTGCTTTGTAGCCCCAGACAGCACGGTGCCCCCCACTTCCCTGCCTCTCGTCCTGCTGCCCCTGGGCTGGGAGTGCCTCTTTGCCTGGCTCACTCCTATGCAGCTGTCAAAACCCAACACTTGTGTTGCCTCTTCCAAGAAGCCTCCCTTGACTATTCCACAAGGCCAGCAGGGCTGCACGTGTCTGCGCGTCCAGTACCTTCCACGTGCTGTTGTATGGAGAAGGGATTGAGTCAGTGTCCATCTCTTGCACGGGGCTGGGAGCTCCTGGGGTGTGGGACATGTGTCTCGCAAGGACCTCAGCCTCCCCAGAGTTGTTCCGGGCCTGGCTCACAGAGGCTCAGAGCGTGTCCCTTGGACTGCAGGCAAGGGTAGGTGACAGGGTGACAGAGTCTCAGCAGGGCACCAGATGCACATGACTCAGCGGTAACCAGGGGAAGTAGTGGAATGAGTGAGAGCTGGAGAGTGTGCGTGTGTGTGTGTGTACACGTGTGCATGTGTGCACTTGTGGCACAGTCACTGAAACTAAAAACCCAACTTGCATTTGGCACTGGGGTGGGAGGTCCCTGGGTCAGTGAAGAGTGTGACCATAGTCAAGCCCCAGGACCTGCACTGGCACTTACACTGAGGAACTGAGCAGGACGTGGCTCGTCACTCCACGACTTCTGTACGCGTGGTCGTCTTGAAGCTTCGAGTCCACCCTGTTATAAGTAAAGGCCCCCCTTCAAGTCTGTATGGCCAAGAGGTAAGGTTCGAAACACCACCGTGCTGAGGAAGGGACGAGGTCCTGGAACGTCCTTCTCTGATGCTTCACCTGGCCAATGGCAAACCAGCCCAGGTGCCATCTCCCCTGCAGCCTGTCTGATTTGCCCAAGCAGGGGTAGCCCCAGGCTCTGCACCCACAGCACCTCTCACTGTACTCTCCTGTCACTCTCTGGGAACTGTCCTCCTCCCCAGAAGCAGAGATCGCACCCTCTTCACACAGCACACAGCAGGTGCTCAAAAGGCATTGGAGAATGGACGAGCCAGTTAGCCGATTAGTCACAGTGCCCTCCAGGCCTGCCCGCCTTTGAGCACTGTGACTCACCCCCCACAGCAGCGAGGCTGAGGACCTTCTGAGCCCGTCCACAAAGGAGCGAAGCTAGCGTGGCCGCGGGTAGCTCCTTGCGGACCTTCGTGAGTTAAATGGAACGAGAAGGGAGAAGCAGAGACAGGGGGCAGCTCCTGGGAGCAGCTGCCTCTCAACTGTTATTCTCATCTGAATGAAATCTACATGAAATACACATTTGTCTATTCCCGTGACCTCTGAAGCTGTAACACAGGGACTCAGGAGCTGTCACCAGAAAGACCCCTTCTCCAGCACCCCCATTAGAGCTGGTACGCCGCAGAGCGAAGACAGAATTGGGGCTGGATAAGGCAGGCTTCGCAGAGGCCCAAGAATACCTTGGGCATTAATAGAGCATTTTTGCACAGACTGAAATGCATTCTTCATTTTTCACTGACAGCTGGTTAATGAGGAATGCAACAGAGCGGCTGTCCCGGGCTTCGCGAGGCAGCAGGCCCCGCCCTGCTCCAGAGCCCCCTCCTCGCTAAGACTGGTGTTTGGAGGACAGGTTAGGGGAAGGCCGGGCCCTCAGAGCTTCTTAGACGACTTAGGGCAGCTTCTTCTGTTTTTCGACGGGGAAGAGTGAACACACCGGCCTCAGGGCCCCGGTGGCTTGTACACTAGTTATTTTCCCCCGACACTCAAACGCTTGGCAACTGTGCCCAAGCAGCGCCGGCCATCTGGGTGTTTGGGGAACACAGGGCTCGAGGCCCGCTCTGTCCCCTAGCACTGAGTGGCCTTGGGCAAGCCTCCTGCCCCCTCTGGCGCTTGCTCCCTCAACCATTATGGGGATAACCCCCGGGTCGCAGGGTCGTGGCAGTGTCGTGGCAGTGACGGGACACCTGCTCCAGGCACTCACTCAGTGTTAGTTGCTCCTTCACGTGAACCGAGACTCAGCTCAAGACCTCACCTCCTCCAGGAAGCCTCCCTGACCTGGGTCCTCAGAGGCCGTGGCCTAGAGTGGGCAAGTGTTCAGCTAACATCTGTGAGTAGGTGGGTTGTCCCTTCTTGGGTGCTGAGGCAGCGTAGGGCTGCGTGCTGGTTTTCGTTGGGCCAGGGGACCCCCCCAGGCCCTGCTGGGGCATAACAAATAGGAGGCTTGAATAGCCCCCCAAAACGCTTTCCCCTCTGCAATGACGTAAAGGGTTTCTGTCTATGACATTGCTTGAAATGAAAACTGCATCACTGAAAACAAGTTCCCGAGCATCCCGGGCCTGCAGTCTTGTGAAGTCATTTACTCAGCGCCCTCCTTTGCCCAGGGGAGACAGTCCCACCGACCCCTGCAGGTATCTGTGAGGACCGAGCAGGGAGCATGAGCGTGGGGGTGAATGAGACTCACGATGTGTCTCCATCTGACCGCGCTGGGCTTCGGTCCAGCAGCACAGCAATCCACCCCACGGGCAGGCCGAAGCCGCAACACCACACCACGTCCAAGGCCAGCATGTGGCGGGATGGCCACCCCCAGAGGCCTGGAAGCTCCTGGGGTGCGCAGATGTTATTTGGGGCAGAGGAGGAGAAGTAAGGAGGTGGGGATAAGGGAACCGAGCGAAGAGACCACGACCTCAGGCAGAGAAATAAGGCAGCGACCGGCGGGTATAGAGACGAGCCCAGTGAGATAGGGCCTGGGTCACACCCCAGTGAGACCCTGCCTGCTGTGACCTTGGTCCTCCACCTGGGAGATGACACTGGCCAACTCCAGGAGCCCAACCAGATGGGACACCCTATGAACACACTGAGGAGTGGAAGAGGCTGGGCCCACGAGGGCGCTAGGACTACAGGTAGGACAATAGCCCAAGGGCCAGCCTGGGCCCTCCCGCCCGAGCACCAGCCTGGAATTCCAAAGACCAGGGCACGTGTGACTACGTGCAGTGACGGACAGCCGCTGTGGCCTTATCCACATTCCATTCCCAGAGAGCAGGGGCACCTGTGGTCCCCTCTCCCTGGGGCTCCGTCCTGTTCCCCACTCTGCCCGGGTCACGGTGAGAAGACTGGCGAGCCCCCTCACCTGTCTGGGCCTCTGTTTCCCCTTCTACAAAAGCAGCTGGCAGAGGCGGTCTCCAGGAGGCTCTGACACGCCAAGATTTTCTGCCTCAGTAAATGGGAAGAAACAGCTTCCCAAATGGGTCTATTTAGAGTATAGATTCAGCTAGAAAACTGTGCTGGTGGACAACAGATCTGGGCCTGGCCGCTGTCCAACCCTCTGGCATGGACACCCCAAGGAAGACTTAGCTGAGAAGCTGGAGGTGCAAACACTGCAGGGACCCCAGCTCCAGGAGCCCCCAAAGGCCGGGGAGGCCAGACCCATCTCCTTCCGCGTCGTGTTTTCGTGATCTGTGTTGGGGGCTGTCTCTCTCCCCTGCTGGAATGCAAAGCCCCAAGGGGCAGGAGCCATGTGGTGCTTATCCATATCTGTACCCACAACGCCTGGCCCAGGGCCTGGTACAGATGGGGGCCCAGGAAGGGTCTGATTCCAACTCCCAAGGTGAATTACCCTGGGCGGCCATGTTGCAGCCACACCTGCAGGCCCACCATTAAGCACAGGGCTGACGCGAGGTGGCCTTTTGTGTGTGGGTGTCATCAGGCTGCCCGCCGTCCCCACCCAGCACACACACAGGCGGGACAAACTCGACTTCCTCCTGCCTGTCCTCATCCCCAGGCTCCTGAAGGTCCCTTAAGGGCCTCTTTACCTAACAGTGGGGGAAACTGAGGCCAGAGTGGGCGGCGACTCCAGGGCAAGCGGCGCTTTTGGGACCGCTGACAACCACACTGCATGTCCTGCCCTCGGGATGCCAGCGAGGGCTAATGTAGCATTAATTGTAATTAACTAATTACTCCTGCTGCCAAGCAGCGGAGGAGGAGGCTGGGGAGCCCCCATGACTCAGTCGTGTTTACAACGTGCAGACCCATTTAAGAGCTTGTAAAGTCGCTATAAATGGCCCTTTGGCAGCAGGGGATAACGATTCCGTCTCCAGCTGCCAGTTTAACAAACGGTCGGGTTCAGGGCTTCCAGGCCTGGGATTCTGAGATCCAACAGTGCCACCTAGAGACCATGTTCCAAAACGCTCTGCTCAGGGGGCCATCTGAGAGGACTCTGCCTCCAGGTCAAGACCTCACAGAACCTGGGGCCTCAGAGACCACACAGCCCATGCCCCACCGCCCCCATTCACAGTGGGCAACCCGAGGCCCAGGTGGCGACACAGCCTGGCTCTGGGTGGCCCGGCCACGTGGAGAATGTTCAGTCTAAATCTAAGTCCCCAGGAGCAGCTCTGATCCTTATGCCGCATGAACTTGAATTCTTTAGGTGACAGTTCAGGAGAGGTACTGTGAACCAGTCCCCCAGACGCCTCCACTTCCCCTCCCTCTTCACCTGAGACGTACCCTCAGCTGCCACCACTGTAACTGTCTCCTGCCCCAGCCTTTCTTTGTGCCATTGAATCTCCAGGAGCAAGTCCTCGAAGCACCCCACGGTCAGAGGGGCTGTGCGCGTGTACCACCACGTGGTCTCTGTCCTTGCAGGACTGACACACGGAAAGGGACAAAGCCTGGACACGGGCAAGGCGGGCGCAGGCGAGACCAGAGCGAGGTCCTCTGACCTCCCGTCTCTAGGCCTGTTGCGCTGTACGTATGAAAATCACACTAGCCCGCAGCGACTGGGGGACCGCACTCCACCTGTGTGACCTCGTCTGAAATTCTCAGGTGTGAGACACAGAGATCTAGTCAGCCACCCGTTTATGGGTGGGGAGACCGAGGTCCACAGGAGCCGCCCCAAGAGCCGGTGGCACAGCTGGGGCGGGTCGCAGGCGGGCTCCACCACCCTGGGCACGCCTCAAGCTGCGATCGACTAGGGTCGGACTTTGGATGGGGACTCAGATGGGAGCTGGGCTGGTCCAGAGACGTTTTCCTGCCCAATTAGCGCGACGCGCTAGGAGGACAGGCGGCGTGTCTGGACAGACCTGGACATCTCGGGCTACTCACCCACAGTCATGCCGTCCATGTAGCGATTGATGATGTCGAAAGAGTCCCGCAGGTTCCCTTCCGTTATGTCGAAGATGATGTCGGCGCGGTTGGCGGGGTGCGCCGGCGTGATGGCGCGGAGGAAGATGATCTCTGCAAGGCGGAAGCGCGTCATGGAAAGGGGCGTGGCGCTGGGGCCCCGCCCACCGGAAGTGCACCCTCGGGTAACCAGAATGCAGCACGAAGAGACCCCTGCTTGGAGAAGGCGGAGGGGTCCCCCACCCTAGCAAGGGGGAAACTGAGGCCTGGAGAGATTTTTTTTTTTTTTGGCTCTTTCCCGAGGTCATGGAACTTATCAGCAGCAGTGCCAGCACTGAGAAGTAGCTAGTAATTAGTCAAGAATCTTCGAGAAGCTAGGAAGGAGAAGGGGAAGGGGGTTACAGGAGGGGAGATGGGAGAGAGACCAGAAACGGCAAGGGAGCAGGCTGGTCTCCTGCCCAACGGAGATACGGGTCAAATAAACTACTTCTCAAGGTGGGCTAGGCCGTTCGGTGGCTGTGTCCACCTCCCAGACCGCCCAGCGTGCAGCTGGGAGCACAAGTCCCTGACTCCACCCTGGGTTTGGGCCATCTTGGGGGCGGCCTCTCTCGGGGCCTCAGTTTCCTCATCTGTAAGGTGAAGGAGGCAGCCCGCTGGTGCCCACTAAGGGTCCCAAGGTCAAGGTCTGGGTTTCCTGGGCCCGAGGGCGCACTGGTGTGTCTGGCCATGGCCAACTCCCTATAGAGCTGATTTCGGTCAGCATTAGCTGGGAGGCCATGGAACCAGCCGTTAGGGCTTCGGCAAGGATTTGTGTGTGGTTTGGTGGAACCCATCATTTTGCACAAGGCAAACACCAGTCAGTGATTTTCTCTGACCCACGTCTGTGCCGCTCTGTGAAGATTCTGTGCCTTCCTGTTTCTAGAGGAACAAGCTAGCGGGTTGGGGGCCGGCCACTTGCTCCTTCAGGCAACCGCACCCTTGGGGAGCCTCTCCTGCCCTCGCCACCAGCCACGACTAGGTTCTCTGTTCTGGTGGGTGCTTCTGTGTCACCTGCAGGACCCTGTCGCAGTGGCTAAACACAGGGCTACGCTTCCCTGAGGGGTGAGAGGGCTCTTTCTCATCCCTGGGTCCCAAAGCCTGACCATGAGCTGGACACGTGGGAGGCTCTGTCTACGTTCTACGTTCGCTGAATGAATCTGTCATGGTGAGCTCCTCCAAAGGCCAGGGACAAAGACTGTATAGAGCAAACGGGTGGCTGGAGACCCGTGGGCTGCACCCCTTGAAGCAAGGTGTGCAGAGCAGCGCCCCGTGCACGGCACTTTACTGGGTGTTGGGAGTGTGTCGCCCCGGCCCCACCCCAGTGAGCGGGCACCATGGTGGCAATCTGCACAGCAGGCCAGGAGCGGGTGCGAGGACACTGACCCCTTTACTCCTGTGCTCCTCGGACCTAGTCCGGCCCCTCCAGTCCACTTATCCCTTGGTGTCCAGGGTGATGCTGAGGTCCCAATTCCAAGTTCAGGCTCCCACTTTATCCTTTGGCTCAGCCATGGCCAACTCTCTGCCGCTCCAGCCAGAAAAACCAGGGTTCGTTCCCCAAATGCCCATAGTCCCCACTCACCTACAGACCTTTCCACGTGTTCCACTCTGCTTGGCACCCTCCTCCCTCCCTGCTCCCCACTCTGATCGCTCAGGCTCCAGTGTGGAAGTCACTTCCTCCTGGAAGCTCTCCCAGACTCCCCAGCGCCTGGCACAGAATCAACACCTAATCCAAACAACTGTTCCCCAGAAGACAAGACCTCTGAACCGGGAGCTGGGAGTAGGCCACACGGTGCCGTGCAGTCTGGGGACATGAGGAGATGCGGGCAGAGGTGGGGTTGACCTGCATTTCGCACCCCAAAAGCACATCTCACCCAGGAGTGGCGGCCTCACAGGGCCATTTACTGGACGATGGCCGCCTCTGGGACCCCACGCCCGTTCCAGGCTGCGGGAGTCACCACTCACCTTCCGGGCGGGTGAACTCGCGGAAGGTGGGCAGCGAGACGACGGTGTGGGAGATGGTGTTCACAGGGTCCAGCACGCAGGTGACATCATTGGGGCGGCAAGACTTGATGCAGCGGACGGTGTCTGTCTTCTCTTGGCGGAGCCTGAGGGGAACCAGAACACAGAAGCTATGGGAAAGTCGGAACCAGTACTCCCAGAGGCTGGGGTCTGGGGAGGAGCGGCAGGTGGCTGGGCGGGGAGCAGCTGGCCCACAGACACAGTCGGAGAGAACCGCGGTGGCCTCCACAGCCCAGGTTTTCCATGGAGAAGCCCCAGGGCCCGTCCTGCAAACTGGATCGGGACCCAAATGCCAGGGGTGCCCCCGTTTCTGTCTGCCCTGGCTGTGCAGAAGCGAGGCTTTGCTATTTGCCAACTGTACAAACTCAGCTCCAGTTTCTACAACAGCAAAACACATTCGTTCATTCACTCACTCGACAAGGATGTTTTGAGTGTCTGCCGGCTGCCAGATGCTAGGGACATCAAGGGAGTCCTGCCTCATGGAGCACTTGGTCGGGTGGGCTGCACGGGTCATAAACGATGGAGCGTTTATAAAGTGCCCCGCCTGGTGCCCCGCAAAGAAATCAAATCTACATTGTCACATGACGGACGGGAGGTGGGAGAAGCGACATAGTTTGTCACAGGTCCGTGTTCCAGGCCCTGTGCTAGGCATAGTTTTGAAACCTCTTTATCTTAAAACACAAATACAAACGCTGCATAAAACATATGCTTCATCAATTAGTTGAAACGCTGCTTCCCCTCATATGCTATCTGGCTCCTGGGGGTACACGTCATAAAAGAAAAGCAAGATCCATGCTTGATTCTTCCCTTGTTTACCAGTTTTCAGGAGGACGAACTAGCTCTCCATCATCATTTAGAGGTTACCAATGGACTTTTTAAATATCAGTATGCGCTGCACAAAACATATGCTTCGTCAATTAGTTGAAACGCTGCTTCCCCTCATATGCTATCTGGCTCCTGGGGGTACACGTCATAAAAGAAAAGCAAGATCCATGCTTGATTCTTCCCTTGTTTACCAGTTTTCAGGAGGACGAACTAGCTCTCCATCATCATTTAGAGGTTACCAATGGACTTTTTAAATATCAGTATGAACTCAAGGACTTAAACTATTAGATGGATTTTAGTCTACTGCGAGTATTATCCTTTGTAGCCAAAGGGAAAATCAGATTAGTTTCTGAGTCCTTTAGACCCAGTCTAATTTTGGGGAACTCTCTTGCTATCTGCCAAGACAAGGGGGTCCAGCCTCATCTTGTACTTCTACTGCCCCAGCAAGTGAAGTCTTGGGTGTGGTTTTTGTTTTGTTTTTCAGTGGAAATGTTATTTCAATATCACGATCTGGATACCAGGATATCCATCGTTTCTAGGTGTCTTCAGTGGACATTTTTAAAGATAAAATACATCACGATTTTTAAAGATAAAATACTGCTACTTCCGATTCAAAACAAGGACCACGCTGTTTGTTACTTGATCTCTTCTACATTACAAAGGAATCTCTTTTTTTTTTCCCATATCTGAATCTTGGTTCTTAAGAACATAGGAGATGATGATAGAATATCCCATGATTATTTATTTAGCTTATTCCATATTCTAAAACAGTAGTCGCAGAATAATAATACAAAATTACCATTCCCTAATTATTTAAGATAATATTTTGGATATGTTATCTCATTCTGCCTACAAATTTTAAATAGGTGTGCTATATCTACACTGTCTAGGTGTATAGCAATTCATACTATGTATTTTTTCTTGTAACACTCATTTACCTGTAGTTCTATGAGTATGTTTAATGCTCACGTGTTGATAATAGACTGTGCCATTTGTATACAAAAGTCACTTTTGTTGGGTATAAATCCGGGTGTTACATTTTCTTGAGCATCCTAATTATTCTTTTTCTTCTAGTATAATTCTTACTATGAAAAAGTCTGATAATTTTTTCCCTTAGAAGTCACTTGTCATTTTTGCCTAGATGCCCAAACTTTGTTTTCTCTTTTCTTTAAAGTCCAGTAATTTTATTGGACTATGTCTGGAATTGGTTGCTCTGAGTAGATATGTTCAGGTATGTTGTGTGTTCTTTCAGTATGGAATTTCAAATCTTTTTTTTTTTTCTGTAAAGTTTCTAGAGTTATTGTTTTTAGTATTTATTTTTCTCCCCTTGTTTTGGGTTAGTTCTTCAGAGATTTCTATTACCTCTATGTTGGATCTTCTTTGCCTGTCTCCAATATCCATCACTTTATCTTCAAGCCTATTTATCTCTTTCATTGTTTTTAAAATTACAAAATTTTTCTTCTCAGCTTCTCTTTCTCTTATTTCTTTCTGAAATTTCTTTTGCTTTAATTTTAAATTATTTCCTCGGCTCCATCACTTCATTTCCCAAAGGGGAAAAATCAATTACCTCCTATAAAAAAATACATGTTTACGAATAATTTTGGCTCCTGATTAATAATAACTTTGGCTCCTGATTAATAATAATTTTGGCTCCTGAGTTTTTCCTAATACTGACTCACATTTTTCTTCCATTTTTGATCATTTTCTTGATGTTTTTATTGTTTCAATATAGGTTACAGTTTCGATCTAGTCTGTGAGCATATCTTTCTGGTATACTTTCATTCCCCAGAGGGATGACATTCTATACTGTTTTTTCTTACAAATACTTTGTATGAGATTTAACCTTGATAGTTTTGGTTGAACATTTCTGTGTGAAATTAGTTTTCCTGAAATTTAAGTAAGAGGCATGGTTCACAGTGGTTTTCCTCACTTCCTGGAGCTCCCTCATTGTTGGCAGCTTGCTTTCTGAAATTCCTCCGTATTACGTGGACCTTCTTTCTCCATGGTCCCTATGACCTTTTTCCTACTCAATTTTCTACTTCATTTCTGGCAATTTTTTGTGTAGTGTGAGATTCTGAGCTTTAGGGGAGCCTGGTGGCTCAGTCTCAAGACCCCCTAGAGGCTAAGACGCTCCATCAGTGCAACCCTTTCATGAGCCTCCTGCACACACTGGCCACTGGGATGAGCAAAATGCCCCCCAGTCTCAGCTGTTGTCCCCAGATTGGTAAACTTAACTTTGTAGGCAATACCTGTGGACTATTTTGGGGTCTCCCACTGCTTTCTCCTGCACGGATGTCAGTATCATGCAGGTAGGCACGAACTGCATTTCGGGGTTCATGGGGCTACGTCGTCAGCTTGTTTCATTGTAAATGTTTTCTATGAACTTCAAAACTTTCTTGTCTAGTTGCCCCGTGGACTTTCATCGGGGATCCAGAGAGCTTCGAAAACTATGTGCTATTATCTTCCCATCTTCCGGGATCCCCTAGGTAGACATGTTGTACACATTGTCTCGCTGAACCTTCACAGCTCTTCCCTCGAGACCACACTGCCTCCTTCTTTAGCTAATAAAATATATCCTGCTTTGTACTCGGAAGTTGTAGAGCTTGTATCCGGGGCTCTCAGAGATGAGGCTAGGGCAGCAACCTGAGCAGCATCGACTCATCCCAGGCATCCTGAACCTCTTCACAGCATTGGAGGCAGCGTGGGGCAAGACTTCAGAGCAGACTCCAGGGCCAGGCTGCCTGGGTTTGAATTCCAGCCCCGCCTGACACCAGCTGCGGGACAAGTTACTTAACCTCTCTCTGCTTCCATGTCTTCACTGTGAAAGGGGGAATCATAATAGCTCTTTTCTCGCAAGGCTGTCGTGAGGATTAGTTAAGTGCTTGGAACGGTGCCTGGCCCACGGGAAGCGGTACGTGTTAGCTGTCAGTTATTATCATCGTTATAGTAATGATAATCGTGGTTATTATCATTTCCCCTTGGGAGCTTGGTTTAGTACAATGACACAGTCAGAAGTACACAGGTCTGAGAGTCAGAGTGATGACAGCTCTACCTATCAGGAACCTTGGATACGTCCAAACCCTCTGAACCTTCACTCCCCATTTAAATCAAGATCCAAACGGACACTCGAGAACCTTCCAATGAGTGAAGAAACCAATGCATATTGACTGCCTACCATATACCTGACGTGGCCTGTAACTGCCAAAATAATCTGCGGACAGAACACCTCCTGTGCGCTAGGCACCTTGCTAGGAGCTAGGGCCATGCACTGAATGAGACACACGTGGTTCCTGCCTCTACAGAGCTTTCTGGACGGTGGGAAAGACAAGTGAGAAACACAAGTAAATGGGAACCGCAAAGTGTGATAAGCGCCACGAAGGAAGTACCGTGAGAAAGAATGACGGTGTGTCACAGAGGGCCCCGCTGGGAAAAGGACACTGAAGCTAAAGTTTAACCAACATTCAGGCCAAGGGTGCAAAGCCATGTACCAAGGGCACAAGGCAGCGAAGAGCTCGTCAGTGTGGCCTGAGAGGTGAGCGAGAGAGAACAACATGGCATCAGGCCGGAGATGCACAGGGCCTTGAAAGGCACCTTGGGGACTTGTGACAGTGGCCTGGCTGGAATCATGGTGGCGATGGAGAGAGGCAGGTGGGTCAGAGCCCACAATGGAGGTACTGTGACGGACCGGAACAAGTCTGAGCTGTGGAGTCAGCAAAACGAAGGTCAAACAGCAGCTGTGTGATCTTGGACAAATCACGCACCCTCTCTGTGAGGACGATACACCTGCCTCACTGGAGGCAGTGGACACGGACCTGAGGACACTCACTGGTTCCCACGAGCAGCACACTGTGCTGTGCTTTGCCTCCTCCTGGCGTGGGGCTGGCAACCTCAGTGGGTTCACTGACCTTGCTAAGGCAAAAGCTGCCTCTGTGCTGCTGTGACGGTGTCCAGCGCTTTCCCACCACAAGGTCAGGCTCCTCGTCAAGACGAACAGAAAAGGGAGGCTCGAATCCCTGGATGGAGCTTTCCTTTGCCTTCGTTAGGTGCTCAGCTCCAAGTGATACAACGAGGAAACCAGGCCGGGCCAGAAGCCTGGCTCCGCCACAAACAGGCCACGCCCCTCGGCCAAGCCCCTCCTCTTCTCTGGGCCCCCGGTTTCCACACTGACAGGAGGAGAGGGGACAGACCTCACTCATCTCTGAGAGAGAATTCGTGTGAAATGGTCCAGCCAGGCCTCGTGCTCCCTTTGCTGGGCTCCCGGCGGTACGCACAGGGACCTCCATCGACAGACACCCCCAGGCACGTGCCCTCTCATGGAAAAGGCCCCTCGGTCACCTCCCCGGGGGCACCAGGCAGTGGCCGGTGCAGCTCACCCCAGGGTGAAAAGCAGCAGAGACTCCCAACCACGCCAAACAAAACCAAGGCACAGGAGCATGGGTACGAATCGCCTGCTAAACTTTATTAAAATCCCGGCGAGAGGGTTAAGAAAGCAACAGGACGGAGCCCCCGCGGCCCAAAGCGAGTGCTCAGAGCTCTGCGGACACAAAGATGAAAAGCTTGGCCACAAAGGAGCTGACGGTGCCATGGCGATACAGGTCCATCTTGACAGTCAGGAGCAAGTCCCTGGGCTCAGGGACGGGCTTGGTGAGGGCCACCACCCCGCTGTGGTGGTTCACCTTCCGGGTGCTGAAAAAGCCCTCCTCATTGCCGCCGGTGATGGCCAGCTTCATGCTGTCCCCGGGGACGGAACTGGAGGGGCCCATGCGGAAAACCACCGCGGGCACTTGGATGTTGGTGGGGAAAGAGAGGTGGTAGTAGGTTATTCTCAGAGGCAGCGCGCGGCACTCCTGATTCTCATGGCAAGGCAAGCGCTCACAGCGGCTGCAAGAGTGGACAGAGAGACGAGAAGAGGGTCAGGGCAAATCCAGCAAGCGGAGAAACAACAGAGCGCGGGGGAAGCGGGGGCTCGCGGAGCAGGCCTCCCGCCGCCCCTCTGGCCAGGCCAGTCCGTGGCAAGAGCGCCCCTCACTCACCTGGGGGAGGTGCCGTGGACCTCCGGGCCGCCGGCTCGGGCACTAGCCTCTTCCAACACCCTCAGGGGGCGCTGGGTGGCTGGGGTCAAGGGCCCCACCCCAGGCCGCACTCACCAGGCACACCCTGCCCTCTGGGTGTCGTCCAGGCTCCTGGCCTGGGACCACCCCGGAAGTGATGTGTCCACCACTAGCTGCTGCCATTTACCAAGTCCGCGGCCATCCAGCATCACGCACTCTCTAGCGTGACCATGGCGACTGCACTGAGGGTGGCCGGAGTGCCGTTTTTCAGATGAGAAAACCGAGGCTGAGTCAGTGGCCTCCCCAAGGTCGCAGAGTGAGGAAGCCAGATTTGTGCTCGGGCAGAGGTCTATTCCCCCGTCCCCCTCACGAGGCCTTGTGCTCCAGGCCCAGGTCCCTGTCTGTGTCCACAGGACCAGCCAGGGCTTGGAATGGAGATGGGGGCAACTTCTAACTTCCTGTGTTAATATGGAGACAGGTTCTAACTTCCTGCGACAGGATGGAGACAGGTTCTAACTTCCTGCAACAGGATGGAGACAAGCTCTAACTTCCTGTGACAGCACAGAGACAGATTCTAACTTCCTGTGACAGCATAGAGACGGATTCTAACTTCCTGTGAAAGGGTGGAGACAGGCTCTAACCTTCTGTGATAGAATGGTGAAAGCTCCTAACTTCCAGTGATGGAGACAGTTTCAAACGTCCTGTGAGAGGGTGGGGACAGAGACTATCTTCTGCCACCCGAACTTCAGGCCCATCACACTATGAAGACAACTGCCTTCGGAAGGAGGGTCAGGGTGCAGAGGCCCGTGGGACTTGGCAGAGCCCAGGGCGGTCCCGCCACCTTGCCTGTGTCTGCATCCACTGTCCCCGTCTTCCATCACGTCTCCCTTCGGCTTTTTAAGTCTCCACGCCTCGTGCTGCGTGACTTGGGCTTATTTTACACTTGGCACTGACTGGGAGTGTGGTCCCTTTTTACTCCCTGTTTCCAGGCTCTTTATCAGGATGGACAGTGATCCTTTCGGTTACTTGACCATTTACCACTCTGAGTTCTGGGACAAGGCAGCCCTGGGGACGAGCTCCACGGTACTAAAGGTGTACGAGGATCAGGAATGCTGACAAGGGCAGGTATGCGTGGGAGGGGCCCGAAGGCAGAGGGGAGAGGCAGGAGAGGTGGGCACAGGTGCCGCTGAGGGGCAGCCCAACCCGAGACACCTGAGACACCTAGGTCCAGGCCAAAGGGGAGTGCTCTGGGTGACTGGGAGACCCTGAGGGACGGTGCCCGGCAGCACGCGGGCCCGCATCGGTCTCCTCACTCTACTGAGGGGAACAGCGGAGCTGAGTGAGTCCACGACTCCAGTCTGTAGTAAGTGGCAGAGGCTAAGTGGGTGTGTCTCTCTCTGTCTCTCTCTGTCTCTCTCTCTGTCTCTCTCTCTGTCTCTCTCTCACACACACACACCCACACACACACACACACACCAAAGGGAGCCGGACGTTCCTTCCTCCTGATGGCCCCCACCCCGGGCCACACGGAGTCCGTAACCAGGGCACCCTACGCCCTTTCTCGCACTAGGCGTTTCTGGGCCTGGCCCCTCCTAGCGCCTCGCTTCCCAAGGGAAGGGCTGTGGCTCTTTGCTTTAGTCCAGTTCCCGCACGGGCTCAACACCTACTGTGTGTTCAGTGAACGTGCGCAAATAAATTCGGCCCTGGTTTTCCGGGTCAGCTGTCCCTACGCTGCTCTGCCTCAAACCTCTTGAAACATCCCAGAAAACGTAATTATTGTATCTGGCAAACTGTCAGACTGAGAACAGCCCAAAACTCTCCATTAGCCAGTGTGTCTAGGTCAAGGAAGGGCTGTCATCGCCACGTCTACCACGGAGCGGGGGAGGGCCAGGCCCCCAGGACCACAGGCCTCGGTTCCGACTCATCACACACAAAAGAGAGATGCGCCCCAGCTTTTCAGTTCAACATATTTGATTAGAACACCCCAAATTCCATGAAAATGGAATTACTGAAAGCCACCATATACCAAAGGAAAGAGTCCTCAAGGCCCAGTCCCTTCTCCTGGGATACAAAGCCACTGGGGCCACCCCCAGGCTGTCACACTCTTGTCATTCTCGAGACAAGCCCCAGGAACCAGCCAGGGCCGCG
>NW_006440626.1:550529-552827 GCF_000325575.1 Pteropus alecto
GGAGCAAGTTTCAAACGTCCTGTGAGAGGGTGGGGACAGAGACTATCTTCTGCCACCCGAACTTCAGGCCCATCACACTATGAAGACAACTGCCTTCGGAAGGAGGGTCAGGGTGCAGAGGCCCGTGGGACTTGGCAGAGCCCAGGGCGGTCCCGCCACCTTGCCTGTGTCTGCATCCACTGTCCCCGTCTTCCATCACGTCTCCCTTCGGCTTTTTAAGTCTCCACGCCTCGTGCTGCGTGACTTGGGCTTATTTTACACTTGGCACTGACTGGGAGTGTGGTCCCTTTTTACTCCCTGTTTCCAGGCTCTTTATCAGGATGGACAGTGATCTTTTCGGTTACTTGACCATTTACCACTCTGAGCTCTGGGACAAGGCAGCCCTGGGGACGAGCTCCACGGTACTAAAGGTGTACGAGGATCAGGAATGCTGACAAGGGCAGGTATGCGTGGGAGGGGCCCGAAGGCAGAGGGGAGAGGCAGGAGAGGTGGGCACAGGTGCCGCTGAGGGGCAGCCCAACACGAGACACCTGAGACACCTAGGTCCCGGCCAAAGGGGAGTGCTCCGGGTGACTGGGAGACCCTGAGGGACGGTGCCCGGCAGCACGCGGGCCCGCATCGGTCTCCTCACTCTACTGAGGGGAACAGCGGAGCTGAGTGAGTCCACGACTCCAGTCTGTAGTAAGTGGCAGAGGCTAAGTGGGACACACACACACACACACACAGCCGCTTCAGGAAGGGTCTGGTAGACCTGGCCAGCAGGTGGCGCTAGAGTCCCCTTTATGTGAGTTGAGCTTTCTCACTGAGTGTGGCTGGTCCCTGCCCAAGCACAGAGTTTTGTTTGCCACATGGAAGCAGAGACCGTAAGGTGTGCGTGACGCTCTGGTGTGGCTCCCGCGGCCACTCACGCAAGGGAGCCGGACGTTCCTTCCTCCTGATGGCCCCCACCCCGGGCCACACGGAGTCCGTAACCAGGGCACCCTACGCCCTTTCTCGCACTAGGCGTTTCTGGGCCTGGCCCCTCCTAGCGCCTCGCTTCCCAAGGGAAGGGCTGTGGCTCTTTGCTTTAGTCCAGTTCCCGCACGGGCTCAACACCTACTGTGTGTTCAGTGAACGTGCGCAAATAAATTCGGCCCTGGCTTTCCGGGTCAGCTGTCCCTACGCTGCTCTACCTCAAACCTCTTGAAACATCCCAGAAAACATAATTACTGTTTCTGGCGAACTGTCAGACTGGGAACAGCCCAAAACTCTCCATTAGCCAGTGTTGTCTAGGTCAAGGAAGGGCTGTCATCGCCACGTCTACCACGGAGCGGGGGAGGGCCAGGCCCCCAGGACCACAGGCCTCGGTTCCGACTCATCACACACAAAAGAGAGATGCGCCCCAGCTTTTCAGTTCAACATATTTGATTAGAACACCCCAAATTCCATGAAAATGGAATTACTGAAAGCCACCATATACCAAAGGAAAGAGTCCTCAAGGCCCAGTCCCTTCTCCTGGGATACAAAGCCACTGGGGCCACCCCCAGGCTGTCACACTCTTGTCATTCTCGAGACAAGCCCCAGGAACCAGCCAGGGCAGAGCTCCGCCCCCTCTGTCCACCCGCATTATACCCTCGGCCGAGAGCTGGGCCAACCGAGGCCGCCAGCCTCACTCTGGCTTCCAAGACCACAAGCCTCAGGGTTGGCCCGCTGAGGAGAGAGAGAAAATGTTTTCAGTCCCGTCACAGGCTCAGAGACACTTCGAATGTTCTCCCTGCGGGCAGGAGAGACTTGTGTGGTCAGGATCTTAACAGCCTGGTTGGTCTTGGAGGCCCAGCCCTGTGGTTTATGGCCCGGCCTGCTGGGTCATGCTCCAGTTACCTCGCCTCCACCACCGGGGCCACTGCCCAGAAGGGGACTGTGGAGAGAGCCAGGCTGAAGCCCAGAGGGCGAGAGAGGACCTGCTGGGCTCCCTGAACAAGCAGCTCCTGTAGGATGTTAACCACAGAAGCGCTGGCTGCCAGGTCCATCCTCATACGGCTCTTTTGGATTTTACAAATTCATTTCTGAACGTCACGTAATAAGTTCTTTAAGAGACTTTTTGAGGAGGAAGAAAGTGGGCTGTACAACAGAAAATTCCAGTCCGAGGACTTAGCGGTGCTGAGAAGGTCGGCCCCTCCCCTCAAGCTCTGGCCTGCCTCTTGCCAGGGTCGGTTACGTGACTTGTCAGTGACGTAGCATGACGCTCACACTATGCTCGGGGTGCTTCCTGGCCCCACGGTTACCCCCCCGACTGGGATCCTCCCAATGTGGGATTCC
>NW_006440626.1:552855-555899 GCF_000325575.1 Pteropus alecto
TCCTGTGACTCCTCACCGGGGACCAAAAGAGGGGAAAACTGTGACCACACTGGCTCCTGCGTGCAGCAGTGGTGGCCCCGTGACCACGCAGCCCTTCAGGAGCCCTGTCTCACTTTCTCATGTGAGGCCGAGGGACTCAGCCATTCACATGGTCACAGCCAGCAGGCAACGGAGCGGGAGCCGCAGAGTCGCCCTGAAGAAGCTCCGCGGTCTGATTTGCTGTGTTCTGGGGAAGGGCCCAGGATGGCTTATCAGCACCCACCTCACCACCGTTTCCTGAGTACCAGTGCTGGCACCGGGCTGGGTGCCCGGAACCTAGCACTGCTAACCGTCACTAGTAAGGCCTTGCCAAGCAGGTGCTACAGATGCAGAAAGCGGCCCCAGGCGACCAAGAGGCTGGCCCGAGGTCATGGCACAGAGGAACGAGAGAGCCAAAGTAGTGGCAGTAAAATATGCCTTGGGGTGCCCATCTGCGCCCCACCAGAGCTGAATCCGGAGCGAGCTTTATGGAGCAGGCTCTGCCCCACAATCACAGGTCACTCTACAGGAACCCGCGGGACGACATGCTCACCCCCTGTACAGCTGAGGACATGGAGGCTCTGAGACGCTCATGGGATCTGCTCACGGTCAAGGTCAAGGGACCTGGAATGGACTGAGCTGGGAGGCAAACCCAAGTGGGTCTGACTCCATAGCCAGGATCTTTCCAGAACACCTCAGCTTCTCCAGGAGGCGAGAACCGTCATGGGGAGGTGGGGGACTCGCCTGGCCCACCTCAGGTGAGGACCCCTCAGCGCAGGGTTCACATCCCTCCCAGCTCCATTTTCCATCCAGCCTGTGCTCAGGCCACTGGGTGGCACTAGCGAGCAGGAAAGGGCCTTAACGCAGCAGCCATCCTCCCTGGAGGGGCCACCTGGAGCCTCGTGCTCCCCTTTTGGCCTTTACCACGGTGGGCACCCACTTCCTGCCTTTATTTACGAAGAACGATGAACCCCCTCTTCATCAGCCCCGAAGGACAGACTGATAAGTCCATGGGAACAGACCAGCTTTGGAGCATCAGCCCCTTAGCGAGTGCTACGCTGTTCCCCGCTAAACACCCCACTTCATGGCTGGGAACTCCTTCCTTCCCATTTAACGTGTGTGCACGCCCTGCCCTAACCAGCCTACCACTCCCTCCCTCTCTGCCTAACCAGGCACCCCCTCCCGCCCCATCCCAGCCACATGGGGGCCTCCTCAGTCTCAGCACCCCTACACCCTGTGGCCACTGCCGCTGTTTGCAGGTGTTCCTAGCAGGCCAGTGCCTGCACACAGCGGGCCCTCAGTGACCGGTCCCCGAGGGAGTGTCTCCCGCACTGAGGGCGGCACAGGCTTCCCGAGCTTGCACCAGCACGAGGGGGTCGGGGAAGGTGATCTGCGGATTCCAGCCGCCCGCACCCTGGGGCTTAGCAGGCGTGAAGGCCAGCGCGAGGCGGCCTCCTCCCCTTCTGCTTTCGTGCCTGTGTGTGAGTTAGAGGTCGACAGCAAGCAGCCAGTCTTCCAGAATCCTCAAACCCAGACACGGACAAAGCTCTGGGAGCGAGGGGGCTTACAACGACAAATGCCAGCACAGCCTCAAATTGAGGACACGGAACTCTCTTAATGGCTCACAGGAATGCAATTAGTGCCCACTGGGCCACTGTGTGTAACCACAAGCTCTTTTGAGCGCTGCAGACTCACAAGCCCAGTTCTGGAGTGTCTGTTCCTTAAGTGGGGCCCGTGAAGGAAGCGAGCTGCTGGGTTTCTGAGCAGACGAGACGCATCCTGGGGAACAGAGCAGGCCCGGGGGAGGTGGCAAGGCTGGCGGGTGGGCGCCCCCGATGCTGGGAGGAACACGAAGGGCTGCTGGGAGACCAGGGACGTCTGAGCATCCCCGCTCCGGGTTTCGACAAGCTGGCGGCCAGGCCAGAACCAGGAGCCAGAGCCCCCAGGATGAGCAAGAGTATGGGGCCCGGTGCACTGTCCAAGGAGGTGCCGACCCCCTGACGGGAGGAGCAGACTCGAGGTCAAGGCCGAGTCACATGGTCAGCCTGGCTGCGTGCTAGCTTTCAGAATTTCCAGGGGTTATTCAGAGGGAGGGGTCAGGTGTCCATGGCTCTGACCAGCCCCCACCATGGGGCTTTTCCTCAAGTGACTGACAGCGGTGCCAAATGAAGCTTGGTGGGACGTTGTGGTGAGAGCCAAGGGTCCTCACTGATCCTTGGGGAAGGCGGGTCCTCGACACCCCAGCAGACATCCTGGTGGCCTGGGAGTGGGGGAGCTCACGGTGACGTGTGGACACACAGCTTCAAACTGAGGACATGGAATCTTCCCTGTTTTTCTACAGTCACTAGGCCGGACAGAACCTGGCTTTTAGGTGGGTTCACCGAATAACGACGCCCCAACGGGTCACGTCGGCCCCTGGAGTCATCGCTACTGTCACCCGAGTCAGAGCACATCTGACACGTGTCCACACTGGGGAACCAGAAGCCTGGCGTTCCCGCCGGGCCCCAAGCACAGGCTGGTCTGAGAGCAGACCCGCTGACCTTCGGCTTCAAGTCACCTCCTCGGTTTCTGAGACCACTCTTGCTGGCGTTTAGGGGCCTCGAGGTTCTGAGACCTCCGTGGGCCCCCGGGGGGCCGACGCAGACAGACGGGCGCGGGCCGAGGGACTTACGTGTCTGCGGAGCGGCGGTAGTTCTCCGGGCACTCGAAGGCCAGGCAGCGGAAGCCGCCCTGGACGTTGAAGCAGGTCTCGTTTGTGGAGCAGTTGTGGGTGCCGGTCACGCACTCGTCGATGTCTGCGAGAGACCCCAAGGCGGCACGGTGAAGGCCGAGGCCACCCGAGCAGACCTCGCCCGCGGACGGGGTGCTCAGGCCTCCCGCCGGCCAGGGGCGGGGTGGGCAGCGGCCATCCCTGCCCTCCGTGGCTGCTGCCTGGAACCGCGCCCTGTGCCAGCTCTTTCATTTCTAGGACGTTTACACTCAGAGTGTAAGTGCTCACTTATCATTCACAGTCTCGCAATGAGCGT
>NW_006440626.1:555916-574303 GCF_000325575.1 Pteropus alecto
CCGCTCTGATGGCCCTGGAAGGGTGTCAAATGAGCCTCTTAATTCCCCTAACAGTTCGGTGAGACCAGTACTGTTTTAGAGAGGCGCTACAGAGCTTCGGTGACATGTCTATGGCCACACATTTTGCAAGTGGCGGAACCAAGCTTTGAACCCTGGGAGGCTGGCACCCAAGTCCGTGCTCTAACCAGCCAGCACCTCGCCACAGCTCTTGAGGTTCGTCACCCTCACCTCGCGTATGGCTCATGACATCCAAGTAGGGACAGGGATGAAGCTACGTGCCCCATGTGACAGATGAGGAAACAAGTTTAATGAGATTCTAGGTCGTGCCCTCTGTCTGGGGCTGGACCCTGAACATGGGGAGCCATCCGCCTCCCCACAACCCTCTGGAGCAGCTAAATGGGGTTCAGAGGGAAGTCCCCAAGCCAGGAGGCATCTGCGGAGAAGTGCCACATGCCTGACCTCGGAGCCAAAACAACGCTCCTGATCTCCGAGGCCCAGCTGAGGAATGTGTTTTGCCACGTCTGGCAGGACCCCAGGGAGCAGTGAGGGGCCAGGCCAGAAGCAGGCAAGTCCTCTGCTCCGTGAGAAAGGTGAAAACAGCAACTTGCACCCAGAGCTCTGAGCTGCTGGGCAGGTCGCTCCCAGGGAACGCTGCGGCTGCCGCCTCAGACCAAAGTCACCTTCTTCAGGACCAGAAATGACATCTGCAGAACCCGAGGACTCTGGAGCCTCTCGGTCGCCAGCCCCGTGTGGGGGCCCACAAGGCAGGACAGGCCGACCTCTGAGATTCAGCTCGCGGGGCTGTTCCCGGAGGCGAGGGAACAACGCCACCCCTCGCTCTCAAACGTCCAGTCGGCACCCCTTGTAGTCACCAAACGCACGGTCCCTGGACTTTTCCTAGATATGGGGGGTGAGTGGCCCCCTCATTTAGCCCATGCCAGGGCCTACTCCTGGCCCCAGTGGGACCCTCACAGCCATAGTGTCCACAGATACAGAGACACCCCACTCCAGGTTGTCACACACCAGACCACGCCCTCCCTGTGCCTGGGCAGGGATCAGCACCTTGGCACAGAGGCGTCCACCTTCTGCTCACTGTTTGCCCTTAACACCTGGCAGGGCCTGGCCCACAGCGAGGGTTTGCTGAGTGACTGAGTGAAAGACTGAACAAGTAGCACTATGCTGTGGAATGCGGTCTGTGGGGCATAGACTTTATTTCCTCCTTGGTGGGCATCTTCCTTAAGGCTGCCAACCCCTGTTCCAGCCCCCCTCAGGCACGCCGAGGGACAGATGAGAGGGCTCGGAACTCCCTGAGGATAGGGTGCTGGGGGCGGCGCAGGTGTGGGAGGGCAGGGTATGCGTGGACCCCAGGACACACCTCAGACGCAGAGGCCTCCCCTCCCCTTCCCAAATGCGCCCTGCCTGGGGTGCGGGCCCAGGGTCCAGGAAGCACATCCCCCCTGCTGGGGGGCTGCCTAGCCTCAGCCCCCAATACTGCAGAGCCCCAAGCACGGCCTGAGCGACCCGGGGAGCCCCGCCACGCTCACCTTGGCAGTTGCGGCCGTTGGGGGCCAGCCTGTATCCGGACGAGGGGCAGCTGCACTGGAAGCTTCCAGGGATGTTGATGCAGCGGTAGGAGCAGATGTGGCCCCCGGTGGGCAGGGCGCACTCGTCGATGTCTGTGACAACAAAGTCCGCCCTCAGCATCCCGCGCGGACCCGGCCGGGCCATGGCGCCCAGTGGGCAGGGCTAGGGCCTGGGAGGGCAGCCACACAGGGCCAGCTGGACACGGGAGGCCTCAAAGTGCTGGGGCTGGGGCCACCTCAGAGACCACCATGTCGAAAGGGGAAACTGAGGCCCAGAGAGGGAGGGCCTAGCCTAGGGCCACGCAGCACGTTCACGAGGGGAGGTGTGCATGTGTGGGGGAAGGAGGCGGAACGGGGAGCTGAGCAGAGGGGACAGGCCGAGGGCTTCAGAATGACACACAGAACAGGCGCCCACGGCTACGAGCACAGCCCCAATGCTCGTTGTTACAACTGCGTGAATGAAAAACAGCCCTCATGTGGAGAGAGCAATAATCTTAACAGTTGCTGTTTAAGCACCTGGCTGTGCCAGACGCTGTACGAAGCACTTCTGAGCTGCCACCTGGCTTCATCTTCCGACAACCTGGTGAGTGGGGTGAAACCCCGTGCCTGGGCCAGTGAGGGCTTTCCAAGGGCCAGAGGCTGCGAGTCTGCGATGTGGGTGGCCCTGGAGGCCCCTCCCACCCCTGGGGCACACACCAACCACCGCCAAGCCCTGCTCAGGGTCCCAGCACATACAGTGACCGCCACTGCTGTGTTTATCAAAGAAAAACCTGGTGAGTGGCTTTGACCCTTTTTGAACCTCACTCTCAATGGTGGGTTCGGTGTACAAAAATGAACCTCAGTTAGAAGAAAAACACAAACCACCCTCCAGCCTGGAAGGGCGTGAAGTAGAAGGGGTGCAGGGTGCTGTCCCCTCACCTTCGCAGGTGACCCCGTCCACGTCGCTGAGCTGGTAGCCTCGGCGACAATAGCACTGGTAGGAGCCATAGACGTTGGCGCACTCCTGGCTACAGGG
Organism: Pteropus alecto; assembly: GCF_000325575.1. Lineage (NCBI taxonomy): Eukaryota > Metazoa > Chordata > Mammalia > Chiroptera > Pteropodidae > Pteropus > Pteropus alecto. The sequence goes on from NW_006440626.1 coordinate 558,515, forward strand.
GCTGCTGTCACACTCATTCACGTCTGAAAGACAGAGGCCCCGGGGGTCACGGCTCAGAGCCGAGTCCCACGTCCCCAGCAGCGTCACGAACACGACAATTCCCTCAAGTTAACACACACGGAGAGGTGGAGTCCCAGAGCGCAGGGCTGGGGAACCCACGTGGGGTTGCCCCGAGGGAGAGGCCCCCCGCCACCAGCCCCCCATGGCCGATGGACCTGGAATCTCTCCATCCCTGCCGCTGCCCGCTTCAAGCCTTGCCATGTCCCATGAGGACGACAGTGATGGCCTCCAGCCTCGGTTCCTTGTAAACCGGCCACTGCCGGGCTACCAGAGTTAGTTCTAGTTCTCAAATGGGAAACCGATCACGTCCCCTGCAGATGAAGGAGGCCCTGAGAGACCCAGCGGACACGCCGATACCAACTAGGCCAATGCTCGGGACCCAACGGGCATCGCAATGCTGGGCATCGCAATGCTGGGCTCTTGTGCATCTGTTCCCTGGACAGCAGGGATCGGCACACATCCAGCCCACCACTTATTTTTGTAAATAAAGCTTTATTGGCACACAGCTACGCTCATGCATTTACCTGGGTCTGTAGCTGCTTGTGCCCTACAAGAGCAGAGTCGAGTGGTCATAAAAGCCTGTGGCTGGCGAAGCCCAAAATACCTGCCATGTGGCTTTTAGAAAAAAAAAGTTTTCTAGTCTCTGGCCTAGAAGTCTCTCCTCACATTTCTTCTCTGCTAATTCTTAGCGGGGCAGGAGGGGTGAGCGGAAGACAACATCCATCAGCTCCTCACCTCACGTTCATCCCTGCAGCCCCCGCACGCCCGGCCAGGCTGCCCCTGATCACCTCTTACCTCTGCCCACATCCCAGCGACACTCCCTGAGGGCAGGAACCATGTTCTTGCTACGCTCGGGCGCGGGGTGCTTAGTAAATGCTTGGAGGAGTAACAGGGCAAGGCTGGACAGGCCCTGGCTTTGCTTCCACAACGTTGCCTACTGACGCAGATATGATGCCTACCTTCCACTAACGCAGATACGATGCCTACCTCTCGGTCACTCAGTGGTGGCCGGGAACAGCGCGGGCCATGAATAATAACAACAGTGACACCAGCCAACGGGTCTCTGTCTGGCCAGCACTCCACCTCGCACTGGGCATGCGATAAGCTCTTCACCTGCTTCATCTGATCTCATCCTCGTGACCCTCTACGAGGTGGGTCTCAATGTCCGCATTTTACAAATAAGGACGCCAAGGCCCAGAAACGCTGAGTTACTTCTTCAAGGCCATAAAAATGACGGCTGGAACTTGAACCCAGGCCTGAGGAACCCCAACACGTGAATCTTGCTCCTTGCCAATGTATATGTGTTGGGTCTGCTTCTTGGGGACAAATCCCAGCATCCCAGGGGAAGCCTAGTGCCCAGGAGCCCATTACGCTGTCCACCATCCAGTCTGAGTATTATGCACACTGTACATGGCAGACAGGACTTTTGTGACCCCAGCCTTCCTGACGCAGAATTTGATGACCTGCCCATCCTGAGTCTGGCTCCATCAGCCACCCCGAGAGCCACACGGCACAAAACAGGGCTTGATGGGCGACATCAGGAATCGCCAAGGGCTGTCTAAGCTCTCAGTTTCTGCTGACCTCGGAACCTAACCCCATAGGAGACAGGACATCCGCTGAGCACCTACTATGTGCCAAACCCTGTGCTGAATACATTGCTCACCTCGTCTCAGCCTATCTCATCTGAGAACCCGAGACTTTCAGCACCTGTGACTTCATCCAACCCCCACCCTGCACATGAAGAGCCTTTTTCTGCTCAGGGCCACGTCCTTAGGGCAAGGACCCAGACCCCCTAAAATACTGCCCTGAGAACACGCAACTCTGCCAAAAGAACTTCCTATGCCTTCCAGCTACCACGTGACTATAGGCCCTGGCTTCTCTTGTAATTTGAAGCATTTCCTTTAGAAAACTTGCAAATGTGAATCCTATCTTTGTCCCTTTGAGATGCACCTTCTTGAGCCCAGGGATATCTCTCTCAAGAACCAGGAAACATGCTTTTGAAACGTAATCATCGAGAAGGGCAGGCCCCCCACCTCCCAGTCTCTGGGGAAGGTGGGAGCCAGTTAGCAGACACAGCTGGCTGACTCACATGGACCACCCCTGAACATCCATCAGTGCTTTTCCTGAGCACACCCCAGAATTTTAAAAAGCCCCCCCCTTTTGTTTTTGTGGAGTTGAGACGAGTATGGGGAGTCTCTCTCCCATACTGTAGTAGCCTAAATAAAATCTGTCTAACTGCTGTAAGCAAGTATCCAGCCTTTGTTTCTTTGACATCTAAAGCCCATTTCCTCTGTGAGGCCACCGGGGCAGGTGAGGCCAGCCGATCTCCAAGGTCACGGGACTGAGTGCTGGGTCTGAGATCTCCAGACCTCACTCTCAACCATGATCCCATGCGGCTCCTTCAGCCGCCAGGACGGGCAGGTGTCGTCCGGCCCCCGAGGACCCAGGAGAAACCGGGGAGCCGCCATCTCTGACACGCAGCCTTTCACAGGCGGGTCCCCCACCAACGTCATTTGACATGCGCCTGGGGAACGAACGTGGGTCGGTCCCCAACAGGCTGCCCTGCCGCCGGCCACTCACCCTCACAGGACCGGCTGTCGGCCGAGAGCCGGAAGCCGGCGGCGCAGCTACAGAAGTAGGAGCCGGGCGTGTTCTCGCACTTGTGGCCGCAGAGGCGCCCGGGGTAGCGGCGACACTCGTTGACGTCTGAAACACAGCGGGGGGCGAGTGGGGTTCAGGGGCGCCGTCCTCCCCCGCAACGCCACGGTGGTGGGGGGAGGGGATGGGGCTCAGGGGCGCCGTCCTCCCCCCAGGCACCACTCCGCCGCCTGCCTCCCGCATGTCCCACGGCCTCAGTTCTCGGAGCTGAGCAGCAAAGGGACTTGTCCCCAGAACAAGGCAAGTCACTGAGCCAGCCTCGTGCTCCTCCCTCGAGGGCACATCTGTGCATGTGCCACTCTCCAAGCTCTCCACCTCAGGTCCCAGGGAGGGTCCCTGGGATGGGATGGGCGGGGCAGGGGCAGGGGCAGGTGCCAGCCTAGTTCGGGGACGGCCACCGGGCCGGCAGAGCCTGGCCCCGTCTTTGGTTCTCGATGCCCCGGGCTACGTGCCCAGCTCTGGGGATCGCTCATCTTTGGGGCATTTGTAGAGTGGGCTGGAGCCCCATAAACACTTGGAGGCCTTCGGTCAAGCAGAGCGCCTGCCGTATGGGGGTGGGGGTGCAGGGGACACTGGCCCACGGCCCGGCCGGCAGCAGAGTGGAACCAGGACGTGCTCTGGGTCTGCCTGCACGCAGGGTTTTCTGAAGTGAGGGGCAGGTCAGGGTCGCTTCGGATGCAACAGGCTGGTTTTCTCTTTGGTGCTACCTGGCTGGGCCCCCCAAGGCCTATGGGGAAAGCCACATACCCACACACGTCCTGCTGATGCCGTCGAAATAGTAGCCAGCCTTGCACTCACAGCGGAAACTTCCAGGGGAGTTCACACAGAGGTGGCCAGACCCACAGGGCTCAGAGGGCGGCGAACACTCATCCACATCTTGCAAAAAGGAAAGAAAAACAGGTCAAAACGTTTAGTGTGTCTACAGCCATGCCACCCTGAACAAGCCCGTCTGATCTCGGACGCTAAGCAGGGTCGGGCCTGGTTAGTACTTGGATGGGAGACCACCTAGGAAGACCAGGTGCTGTAGGTGTAAAAAATAAAAACTAAGGGATTTTAAGCTGACAAGGTCCTTGCCATCTGTGAGGCCAACCAAGGGTTGCCTCGCTTAAAACATCAAACAAAAAAAAAAACTTTAGCGTGCATGTGTGTGTGTTTTTTCCTAGAGGACCGAGCAAACTAAAATGTACACTGACAAAGCAGCGTCGTTTATTCTTCGAGTCGACTCCATGGCACACCCACTGTGGGGAGACAGCTGGCCCGGGGGCAGCCCCTTCTCTCAGGGGACTCCCGCTCTGGCCGGCAGCCAGTGACCTTAGTTAAGGCAGGAAGTGCCCGGCGAGTGACCGGGGGAGGTGGGGAGGAAGGCCCCTTGCGGCCGGCAGGGGTCTCGGCAGGCTGGGTGCAAAAGCCTCCGCCCTGGCCCCAAGGGAGAGTGAGAGCGGGTGGGCAGCGGGAGCAGCAGGAGCGAAATCCCAGAGGAACGGGCGGGGCTTCCGCGGGGGGCAGCGCGCCCCATTTCATCTGGATTAGAAGGTGTGTGGCGTTGGGGCCAGCTCAGGATGACTGAATTGCATCTGTCCTCTGATGTCACCGAGGGGGGTTGTGAGCATGGAGGGACGAGCGAGCTTTTGGCTCAGGACGCCTGGGCAGAGCGGAGGGGACGAGGCCGGAGGCAGCGGGCAGGTTGGGCTTTACTGCAACGGTCCAGGCAAGACGATGAAGGCCCACGCATGGGGACCAGCCGTGGGACAGACGGACAGATGGACAGGCGGAAACGGCCTCGCTCTGGGGATCCCCCTCCCTTCCAGAGAAGGGAGGGTCGTGCTAGGGGCGAAGAGGAGGGTCCCCTTCGGGTGGTTTTCCTTTTTAACACCCACCGACACAGCGCGTTCCCTCGTCGTTGAGATGGTAGCCGCGGCCGCAGTTGGGCACGTTCTTCTGGCACGTGTAGGAGCCCTCCGTGTTGATGCACGTGTGCCCCACGGGGCACGTGGGGCTGATGCTTAGACACTCATTGATATCTACAGCGGGAAAGACAGAGGACACGTGGTTAAATGCGGAAGGCTTCCCCACCCCCGATGACCGGGTCTCCAGAGGGTCCCCACTTCTGCCCTCTTCACAAAACCACCGACGGGTGTGACGAGGCCCTGGACCAGGCAGCGGCCTCCTGCCTGGCTCCTAGACTTCACCAGCGCACAGCACCTTAAACGCGAGCCCTCCTGACCCTCTTCCGGCCCCCAAAACCTTCAATGCCTCCATCTTGCACTGGGTTTGAAGCCGCCTGCCTGGCCTTCAGGTGCTGCCACCACCAAGTCCTTTCTGAATCCCACACGCTGGGCATGGTGACTTGGTGCCAGCTGTGCTCACGCACGTCACACGGTATGTGGTGCGTCGTCCCTGAGCGGGGCGTGAGGCTAAGGGGGACAGACGTGGCTGTCTCCTCGCTGCCAGCACGACTGCCCTGGCGAGGTTCTGAGCTCCTTGGTGACGGCCCAGCCCCACCCGGCCCCTGGCCTCACTCTGGCCAGCCCCTCCCACGGCCCAGGCTCCAGCCCTGACTACACACCTACAGCTCCTGGACAGGCCACTCAGGTCCCCGCTCTGTGCCTTTATCCACACGGTCCCTGCCTGGGAAGCCATCTCCCTTGTCTGCCCACCCCCATCTGGGCTCCTCGGGGCCTGTGCTGACACGGGTCCAGCAGGAAGGGCCGCTGGCTCCAAGTTCACAGCACAGTGGTCTCCCCGCCTGACTGGACACGCCCCCGACACGGGGACCGTGGGACGTTCGCTTGTGATGAACACACGCCCAGCAAGTGGGGGACACTCAATGAACAAGAAGCAGGTTACACATCTGCTCACTCCTCACGCTCAAATCAGTGCCCAAACTCAAAGACTGAACTTCCTCCTGGGGGAGACGTCTAAAGGGGCCCACGCTTTTAAGAGTCACCTATTCAGGCACTTACAAAGCATTTGGGGGGCGGGGAGCAAAGAGGAGACAGTGACGGTAGAGGACCCCTGAAGGCAAAAAGAGGGATCAGCTCGTTCTCCTCCCGTCCCAGCCAAGCCCACCCTCCTGACAGACGAGCCGGCCCGACTCCCTCCCCTGCTGACAGCCGGGCTTCTTACACCAGCCTCGAACTTTACAGTTTACAAAGCCTTTTACGTCCATCGCTGCCCTCGACCTCCGCAGCTGGGCTAAGATTACTGTCTGCGTTTCATAAACAGGAAACTCCCCAGCACGAGGCTGGGGTCGTGGCCCACACGGGCGTAGCACGGGGGGCTCCTGCCTCCCCGCGGGGTCGAGGGCCCTACGTCAGGCGGGTCGGCAAACCACAGTGCGCCGCGACCCAGCCCAGCAGCCCGTGGCCTGTTTTTGTGAATAACACTGACTGGAGCCCAAACACTCTGAGGTATTGTGTATGGCCGCAACACGGACCCTGTGGCATGCGGGGGTGACACCACGGGACCCCTTTACTGCCCCAGGACCTGTGACCGTCCCCGGGAAGCCAGCACTGGCTCATTCCCCCCTCCTCTCTAGGCAGAAAGGGCGACGGTGGACACGGGGAGTGGACTGCAAGGAAAAGAAAGAGAAAGCCGACGGAGACGTGGGTCTCAAGGGCCTCGGCCACCGAACCTCAAGGTCTAGAACATTCTCTGCTCTGCAATAAGGAACGAGGCCTCTGCTTTCTAAGTCCCCTGAGGGCCCCCTCCCTGGGAGACAGAGCTCTGCGGCTCCAGGGCTGTCGGCTGCGTGGCAGGGAGCGGGGTCCGACAGGCTCGTGGGGCCCCAGGAAGACACGCTCTGGCTGCACGTGAGGTCTGAGCCTCCCACCACTGACCAGGCCGAACGGGGGGAGTGAGCGTGCCGTCGGCAGAGGTATGCAAGCGGCAGACACCGGGCTCGTGCACATGAGGGGACCTGCCCTCTCCCTGAAATGACCCTGTGACGATCATGCTATCGTGACACACTTTCTCCTCGGAAAGAGTTGCTTTGGACGATGCATTTTTACAAAGACGACGTGAAGGTACCGACGTAGAACGATATGCAAACGCATCGTCAGGTGTGGGGCGAAACCTGACAGAACCGTCTGGCCCCGTTTTCATAAAAAAACGAAGTCTCGAGGGAGCAGGAGCCGAGAAGGTGCAGACACGCGGGCGGGGGCGGGCGGGGGACAGCGCCTCTCTGCACTTGGGTTCCGTTTGCTTTTTGGTAAATTAAGTGTATGTAACTTTTGAAATTAAAAAAAATAATAATTAATTTGAAAAGAATCTTGAACTTGGTTGAAAGGAGTTCCGTACCCACTAAAGGACACCCCCCCGTGTTGAGATGAGGGCGCCACTGAGCAGAGCGGTCGGCTGAGGCCCGGGCTCCCAGGGCGGGACGCTGAGGGGACTGTCCCTTGCCACTGCTCTCATGCCTCCCTCGGACAGTGCCGCATCCCGTGGAAGGAAAACCGGGCTAAGTCGGGACTTGCCAATGCTGCCGCTTTTTGGAAATTGGGCTGATTTTGCCATGAGTCAGGGTTTCCACCCGCGGCAGATAACGGCCTCCGCCGTGGAGCCCCCCGCCTCGCACGGCAAGTGCGGGCAGGACCCTCCCCCATGCCGGCCTGCGGCTTCCTGCTCATTGGCCCCCGAGTGACGAAAGCCCAGCTGGCAGGAGGCTGGCGAGGGGCCAGCTGAGGCCCCCACAGCTCAGATGCCTCCTCCACAGGACGAAAGGGGAGCTTTAGGACTGGGGTTGGGGTCAGGGGAGGCCCCTGCCTAAGGGGGCGCTATTCTATTTGTCTTTAAATATCTTAGGGTGATCTTTGATTTGAAAAACACAGATTTATCTGAGAGTGAGTGAGGCGTAAATAAGGCAGCAACTCGCGGCCCCTTGCTCCCTTTTACGGGTGGGGGGTGGGGGAGACTGGGGCAGCCACAGGGAGGGTGGGTTGTGATTTCTGGCATCTGCAGCTCAGAAGTCTTTCTGACCTCAAAGGCAAGACCCAGAAGTTTCTGCTGAGCGGAGAACAAGGGCAGGCCAGCAGATCTGGGCTCAAATGCCAACTGCAAATTGTGACCAGCCCGGTGGTTAACCTGGGCGACCGGAGAAGAAAGGAGAGTCGCCTGCTGTTTCTGGAGCAGGTGACACCACCGGCCACCCGGCTCCCTCGCCCCCGACCCACCCACGCTGCCTCTCCAAGCTGAGCGGTCGCACCCAGACCTCCTGTTTCTTCTAAGTTCCCATGGGATTCTGTTTCATCTGACGTCGATCTTCCTGATAGCAACGCAGCGTTCTCTTATTGTGGTCAAATAGACGTAACATAAAATTTACCGTTTTAACCATTTTTAAGTGTACAGACTGAGTGGCGTTAAGTACACTCCCACTGCTGTGCAACCATCGCCACCATCCATCCCCAGAACTTTTTTATGTTCCCCAAATGAAACTCCGTGCCTGGAACACTAACTGCTCCCTGGCACCCACCTTTTACTCTGTCTCTATGAATTCGATTCCTGATACATATTATTTTTTATGTTCCTGGCACTTCACAATCACCTGTTTAATCCTCACCTCAAGCCCATAAGCCAGATATCATTATTCTCCTCTTATAGAGGAGGAACTCGAGGCTCAGAGGAAATAAGTCAATTTCATTAGGTCACTCAGTTCCAAACCAGGTATCTCTGACTCCAAAACTCAAGTTCTTTCGGGATGCTCAACCATTGCCCCGAGGCCAAACCCAGCCTGCCGACAGCTTTGGTAAATCAAGTTTTATTGGGACACGGCCCTGACCACTGGTTGATGTATCTGTGGTTGCTCTCGGGCTATACCGGCAGAGGTGAATAGATGTAACAGAGACCACCAGGCCCACAGCTCGCCAAACTCTGTTCTATACACTGTGCAGCGCCCCCATATTCTAGAGGGGCCCATCGCTGGGTCGTGTGCCCCACCTGGCAGACCCCACCAGCCCTGGCGGTGGCACCTTACCAATACAGTTGCCTAGAGCATCTTGTATAAAGCCGCTCTTGCACTGTAGCTTGGGTCTGCAGCGAAAGGATCCCAGAGTATTCTGACAGATAAAATCGGGGAGGCAGTTATGAATACCACTCTCACATTCGTCAATATCTGGTACATCATAAAAAAAGGAAATTGTTAGCAAGAGTCCTGCCAGAAGCATCTTACAACACTTTAACATCACAAGAAAGTTTTTATTTTAAATGCTCATTACTCAGACTATAACCCAAAACATTTCAACAGGGAGGTCACGTACAAAAAAGGGGCCTGCGTTAGCCAAACAGTGCTCGCGTTGCTAAAGACTTAAAACGCTGACTTTCCCCCCAAGGCTCTTATGAGACAAACTTTCTGTTATATAATAAATAACCAGGCATTTTCCTGGCAATGTGTGGTTGTTGGGTTTTTTTTTTTTTCTTTTCATTTTAGACTAAGCACATATTTTGTTGAGATCATAAAGCAATGATCTTTGTGGCAATAAACACTGTCTCTATAAAGTCGTTCATTCTGAAGTTGTCACAATCTTACAAATATTAACAATGGTGACTGTCACAATGCCAGTGTTGGCTGCCCTTCCCTTGAAGTTCATGGCTGTCAAGTGTTCAAAAGTGTACACTCTGTTGGCCAGGCCTCTGGGCTCTCAAGTCCAAACCACCCAGCGAGTCTGCAGGGGTGGAGCGGGCCGAGCTCGTCCAAAGCCCTCTGACGTCAGGAGGGCGTGCCTGGCTTTTGAGCCACCCTCATAATTCAACCGACATTTTTACACAAGTGGTTTGTCATCTGAAGGGCTGGAAACCCTCAGCAGAAAGCTATGTTCTAACAGATCCTCATCAAAGCCTTCTCTGCCAAATAACATCTATGGCTTGGCGGGGGAAGGCCTGCAGCCAGAAATTCATGTTTTTATGTGGCGGATGGGGGCTTTGAACTTCAAGGAAGCCTGGAATTAGATGGAAGGCAGCTGTCGTGCAAAATGTAATTTTTTGGGTAACGAGCACATGTGAACACCCGAGATTCATCCCTGGCCTTGCTTTTAAATGATCACGTTCTGAGCATTTTCACAAAGCCCAAGTCACCCCTGACTGGCATTAACTCCTCATACAGGTAGAAGAGCTAACTCTTCACTAAGCTTTGGCCAGCGCCCCGGGTGGCCCACGAAGGGGCACGGTGGCGCCCGGGCCGCCCTTCCCACCTCACACCCACTCGCGGAGAGGTGAGGGTTTTACCTTTGCAGTCATTGTGCTCCGTGAGCTCATAGCCAGTCCCGCAGCTGCTGTCCCTCTGGCAGCGGAAAGAGCCCACCGTGTTGATACAGGTCTCTCCAAGCCGACAATTGTGGCTGCCCGCGATGCACTCGTTGGTATCTGGGAGGGACAGACGCAAGAGTCATAGCAGGAACAATGCTTTGCCAGAGGGAGGGTGCCAGCAGGCAGAGCGGATGGGTTCCCTGCACCCGGCACGTGCCCACGCACCGTGGCCGTGGGCGGGAGACCCGGGCACTTGCCACGGCATCAAAGTGGCGCGGAGCGGATGGGTTCCCCGCACCCAGCACGTGCCCACGCACCGTGGCCGTGAGACCCGGGCACTTGCCACGGCATCAAAGTGGCGGTTTCTCTCCCCCACTAAGTTTCAGATCTTCTGAGCTCCCGCTAAGCACGTGCCAGGTAGACTGGAGTCACGTGACCCCTACAACCCCTACAAGGGGCTATCACCTTCCTCCACCTCCCTCTCTCACAGAGAGGCTCCGGGACGTGCCCGGGGCCACGCAGCAGGTCCTGGACGCAGAGCCCCGTCAGACCCCAAACCCGGCCCTTGTCTCATGACAACATGTGGCGCAAACTCCAGGGCGCACCAGAGAGCCGATCCTGGGTCTCGTTCACCTATGACGGGGCCCCGCCTGGATGTCAAGTGCAGGCAGAGCTCCTGAGTGCAGCCACCGGCCGTGCCGCTGTCCCCGGAGCACGGTGACCTTTACCTTCGCAGGAGACGCCGTCCGGCAGCAGCTGGTAGCCCACGAAGCACGAGCAGACGACCTCCTCGCCCGTGTCCCGGCACTGCTGTTTGCAGGGCCCGCCACCTGCAATCAGGGCACACGTGAGCCGGCGGCCCGGTGCGGACCACAGATCTTTCGTTTGTCCAGTTCCGTTGGGCCAGGCCTAGAAAACGTCCTCAGGGCGGATGTCCCGCTCAGAGCCCACTGCGGCCTTCACAGCACCCCTACTTCCCGCGGAGACCCCAGGAGCAGCCCTGAGCATGCTTTCTGCAGGGCAGCCAGCAGGATGGGCCTCTCCCGGCTAGAGCTCCTATGGGGTACGGTCGGACTGGGGGCCCAAGCCTGCCAGGCCGCGCCCACACCTCCAGCCTCCTCCTCCGTCCCTCTGGGTCTCCACTCCCAACGCCCCAAATTCCCTTTCAGTGTTAACTTTCCTGGCTAACTCACCCTCAGCCACGACAAACCAGTCATCCTCTGCCCCAGGAAGACCCTCCCACGCCCCTCGGAGAGGATTCCAGGGTTTCTGGGGCTCTCTGCCCTGCCCCCTCTCCCAGGCCTCTGCGTCGACTGTCACTGTACACAGACGACATCGTTGGCGATTAAACTGGCTCCCTAATTAACACCTCAACCACAGGGCAAGCTGCTGAATGAACCTGTGTGCAGACCTGCCAGTCTAGACACGCTGGAATGTTCCATGAAAGAGAAACAGAGTTTATCTTATGAAAAACAAACCTGAAAGGAGGCCCTACTCCCTCTAAATTTGCAAATGGACGTGACCAATGGCACAGGTGGGCTCCTAGACAGTCACATAACCCTCACCCCACCCCCGAGGGGTCTCAGCTTTTGGGGAAGCTGGTATTCACGGCTCAGAGCCTGAGAACTGGGTCACGCTCCGGTGGACACTGCAGGGGGGGCGCACTGTGAACATGAGCGTCACACATGGCCCCTTCCCTGAGCCCACCAGGCCCAGCGAGGAGGGGCGTGGGGACAAGGAGTCCCGTGTGCCCTGAGGACACAGGGACTTGCAGTTGGCTCCCAGCCAAAGGGCAGCTCCCAAGGGACCCTGAGTCACACTCCCAGGGAGAAGCCCGACTCCTCCCGGCCTCGTTAACCACCAGATGGGCCCTGGGAGGAAGTGGCGGCGACTCACCTCGACAGCGGTCATTCAGATATGGGTCCTCTTGCTCCTCCTCCATCTCGGAGATCTTAGCTAAGGGGCGACACAGGCAAAGACATTTACCCACACGCAGCGCCCCATCTTCCCTCAGAGGACCCTCCGAATATTTTCTCTCCTCGTAAACATCTGGCCATAACGCCCACTCGTACACCTTCTAATAGCTCACTATTCATCTTATCCTTTTAAAAAAATAGACTCGCACTCGTAAATGGCCTTGAATCTCTAAAAGATCGATTACAACAGAAACAGCCTTGGCGCCAGGGCCTGCAATCATCAACTTAATGCTGAGTGCTTCTGTGGGTTGGATTGTGTTCCCCCAGAAGATGATGAAGTCCTTATCCCCAGCACCCGTGAATGTGACGTCATTGTGGAGACGGACCTTTGCAGATTATCAAGGTAAGGAGAGGTCATTAAGGTGAACCCGGACCCAATGTCACTGTGTCCTTATAAAAAGGAGGAACTTGGACACAGCGACAGACACACGTCGGAAAAGGGACATGAAGAAACAGGAAGAAGACGCAATCTACAAGACAAGGAACGCGGGTGCCACCGGACGCTGGTGGACAGGCCTGGGATAGTCTGTCCTCACAGGCTGAGAAGGAGCCAGCCCCGCCAACACCTCGATCCAGACTCTCACCTCCAGACTGTGAGGACACACGTCTGTGGTTTCGGGCCCCGTGCTGTGGCATTTTGTTACAGCAGCCCCAGAAAATGAATACATTTATTTTCTACGGCTTTGCCTGCAAAGCTCAATTTCATGCCAGTCATCAATATTCACTCACTTGATTCATTCAAGAAAGGTGTGTGAGCACGCACACAGACCAGGCCCCCCCTCCCACTGGAAAATCCACCAGGCCAACGGGAGAGAGACCCAGTGAGGTCAGGGGCCCTAACTTAACAGGGCGGGATTCCACTAATCATCCTGGCCTAAAAGAAACAGATTAGCCCTTTTAGCTAGGACACAGCCAAGGGTGGGAAGAATCTCTAGAAATACTTGAAAATCAAGTCGTCTGATGTCGAGGATTCTTCCACTGGCAGAATGACAGCGATCACAAGTCAATCAGGATTCGGTAGCAATGACAACCACGCTGAATGGGGAAAAGCACGGAGCAAAAAAGACACAGAAAAATGCCTGAGAGGAAATGGGGTCTAACGGGAGCGGGGTTCATCTCCCCATCTACTTCCTCTTCCGCCCACATTTCTGTATCTTCCAAGAGCGTATCACACATGCACAGTGGAAAAGTAACCACGGTTACGACGAAACACGTTAGTAATTCTGCTATAAAATTCGATATACTAGCTATGCACGACGCTTTCTTCCTCAGGGGCTACTACAATATGTTGAGGGTCTCTCAACAATTCAAAGAACTTTCCCCTGGGGAGGAGCTAAGCAAAAGACACCAGGCACAGGCCAGGGCGTCCAGACCTCACCCTGCAGAGGGCTCATGGTGACGAGGCCAGGAGGACTCGTGAGGAACTATTTATCACCCAGGTGATGAGGTCATCAAGATTCCCACGGCATTCTGGGGGAGCCGGCTAGCCTGGCCTGGGAAGGCCACCGTTGCTGCTAGAAAATGAACCCCAAACCTGCACGTCTCCTCATCTGTAGAATGCGAATATCCAAGACGCGCCCAGCACAGGTCTCCCCAAACTCCCCACGGGAAAGGAACAGGGTTCTTTCTCCAGTCTTGGATCGATAATTTGATAACATATAATAAAAACAAATTATTAGAAAAACTAAGACAATAGGCATACGAGCCTTGATTTTTAAATTTAGAGTCCATGGACAGAAGTGACTCTATCGAATGCTCACAGAAGGTTCTAAAAGTTTACCCACAACGCCGCACTTATCTGGTCGCAGGCCAGCGCCGGCCTGTGGGCCCTGTGCGTGCGCCCGCCACCCAGGTTAGTGTGCGGGGGGAAGGCACGGCTGTGACCGCGCGAGGAGAAGTCCTCGCGGAGCCTCTGAGGAAAGTCTGGGGCGAGAACGGAAGCAGAGGAAAGACGGAGGAGAAACATCTGGAGCAGCAGAGAAGCCCAGAGAGCGAGAGCGACACGAGACGCAGCATCAGCAACCTCCCCGCGACCCAGGAGACACGCTCCACCAGGGTGAAGCGCTGCGCTTCGCTCCAAGTTCAAGTGTCATTCGATTTCGAAAGTCAGGGAAGGGGTCGGAATGTGGTTCCAACCCTTCTCCACCACGGAGATATTGGAAATCGGCCCCATGGCGTCCATGAGGCCCTGGAAATGAGAAATTAAACACAAAAAGATGAAAGACCGGTCCTTTTGACCTAACCCCTGAAGCCGCGGGGCCCGTAAAGCCAGGACGATGATGGCGGACCTGACTTAGGGGCCACGGGTCCCTCAGCAATTCCTTCCTAACCCCTTCCTGCCCCTCGCCCATTTTTAGCAGAGGGGGGAAGGAAGCTCGGAGTGAGAAGCAAGGGTCACGTGGCAAAGCTCGGGGCAAAGCAGACTCCTGAAATTCTCCAGGGCTATTTCCACCACGGCACAGGAAGCCATTGCGTAAGAGATCATCAGACGACCGAGGAGCTTCCTGAACCATGTCCCAAGGCTTCAGGATTTATCTGGCTTCGGACACATGGAGGGCAGAGAAGCAGAACTGGTGGACACACAGCTGGGAGCTCTCGCGAAGCTGCTCTTGGGGTCACTTGCCCCTTTGCTGAATAAGTGTCTATTATTTGAAAGAGCCCGCCATTAACGAGCGGTACCCGCTGGCCTCTCGTCTGCATATCATCGGCTCCAGATGGAGAGAGAGGACACTGGCCAGGAGGCAGAAGGCCAGTTCTCCCTCCTCTGTATGTCACCCACAGGACCTCGAGCATCAGGTCCTGACCCGTGAACCAAGGGCAAGGCCAGCCACCCACGCGGCCCAGGGCTGTCGAAGGGGCAGGGAAGAACTGTGATGGGCAAACGTTCAGAGAGCCAGGCCCTGCCCCCAGCATTTGACCTTCATCCTCCCAGCAACCTCGTGACGCGGGACCCCGTGACGTAAGGCCTGGATGAGTAAGTGTGCCGAAGAGAGCGGTTAGGACAGGGGCGTGAACCTGGTTTGTCGGATCCCGGATTCTAAGCCCTCATCTCGCTCTGGGACAGCAGCTCTCAGACGAGGTGACAAACATGAAGCTGCTCTGACAACTGGAGTCTGTCTGCGTTGAGCTAAGGCAATTATAGACATCTGCGCCCACATGGCCTGTGGCGGTGAATTTTACGTGTCAACTTGGTTGGGCCACGGTACCCAGATATTTGGTCAAACAATAGTCTGGAAATCGCTGAGACAGTATTTTTTAGATGACACTAACATTCAAATAAACAGACTTCTCTCTCTCTCTCTCTCTCTCTCTCTCTCTCTCTCTCTCTATTGGTTCTGTTTCTCTGGATAACCCTGATTAATATACTGCCCAGGGACATTACCTGTTTCTTGGAGGTCCCCGATGTCTGCGGGGGCGAAGTCTGTGGTCTCCTGGCCCTTGACACAGCACGCCCGGAACACCAGCCCACACTGGTAGCCAACCATGAGGTTGTACTCGCAGCTCTGGCCTTGGGCCTGGGCTGCCCTCCCCAGCAGGCAGCAATGGCAGCACCTCTGTAAACACAGGTGGAGACCCCAGGAGGGAAGTCAGACACACAACACGGCGGGGCCCCGCAGGCCTGAGCCCCTATGCCCACTCACCCTGGACAGTGACGACATGTGCTTAACCTAACGATCTCTCCTAAATGTGGGCGGTGAATAGCGAGGCGAGCCGAGCCCGAGGCATGCCACCCCCCCAGCTGCACAAGTCCTGGGTTTGAAAGGAATCTTAAAAGAGCTGGCACCAGCCTGTGCTCCACAGCACCTGCCTGCCCCCCTCAAGACCCCTGCCCTGCCCAGTGACACAATTCCAGGAA
>NW_006440626.1:574327-578318 GCF_000325575.1 Pteropus alecto
AGAGCCGCCTGCTCCATTCCCCTTGCACGGTCTAAGGCTTCTCTACTGCGCCCAGGGTGGCAAGGGTGGCATCATGCATTTAAAAAACACAGGAACTTCAAGACAAGTCATCAAGCGAGGGACAGAGTCTCTGCCTGTCACCTGGACCCCAGTGTTCCCAAAAGTCATATCAGAATCCTCGCGATATTCACCCTGACGTGTGAAAAACCCTTTCAGTCCTTATTATCCTAAGAGCCCAGGACTTTCCAAAAGGTCCACAGCAGGAGCCGGGAGGCAAAGCTCTGCTTCTGCTTCTGCGGAGGTTGGTGGGTCTCTCATCCTGCTCATGCCTCAACCTCAGCTGCCAGAAAGAGCAGAGCCTTAGCTACCTCGTCACCTTGTGGGACACGAGTCACCCTTCCCGGGAACACCCATCACTCTTTGCCAGCGCTGTCCATTCCCATTCCATTAGAATGCCCCATGCTGTTCCCATACCTCCCTTTCTCTTAAGTCTGGAGATTCGGCCAGAGCTATCCCGCCAGGCAGACGGTGTCTGCAGAGCCCCGCCTTGCCCAGGAGGCAGTCACTAAATGCCCAAGGGACCAGCCCCCAGGGCCCCCCGCCCCCCAGCAGACTACCCTGCCCTGCCCGGCTCAGGTGTCAGCTGCCTCCTCCCACAGAAGGGCACGATGCCTGAGGGGAGGCAGAGGGACACTGGACCCCCAATTCCTCACGTGGGGATCTCCCCCCACACCCGAATCTGCATGGAGACAGACTCCCCAGAAAAGAACCCACAGAGCCCCTCACGCCACCCAAACTTCGCCCCGACTCCGACTCCCCGGAACGGCTCCGGCGCCCCCCCCTCTGAGAAAAGGGCATCTTTCTTCCAGGAACTTCCCTTTCGTCATCTGGCACCCCCAGTGGAAACCCCGCCGACCAGGATGCTTTCCAACCCTGAGCCCCGGCCGGCCTGCTTTCTCCCCTCCGGAGGTGGCAAGGGAGGGGCAGCCTGGACACCTCGTTAGTGTCCATGCGGTTTCAGACCTGGGGCGCTGTCGGGGGCTTCCCCACACCCACGTGCAGATGCACGCCGGCCACCACGGTGGGGACCCTGAGTGACCTGGCCAGGACCTGGGTCCCACGATGGATTACATCATTTACTCAAAGCTTACCTGCAGTGCAGGACTCTCCCTAGGCCTGATGGACCCTACTTCTAGCTCTGCCTCACCAGATACCCCCAGACACTTTGGCACGTGAGCCTCCCTGAACCTCGGTTTTCTCTTCTAGGGTGGCTACAGAGGTCATGCTATCAGAGGCCTTAGTGGGGGCCCTTTCTGAGCTCTGGGCTCCAACTAGCCCCAGAGGGCAGAGAAGCTTGCGGGCCTCCTGAGCGGGGCGGGGTACATAGCTTGAACCGAGAAGAGGGTTCTGGGGGGTCCTGAGCCCAGGTAAGCCCTGCTCTGGCCCCTGGGTTCCTACTCGAAGCCTCAGGACTGGAGGCGCCCAGGGCGGGGCTAGTCACCCCCTCCTTGCCTCCCTAGTGCCGGACTGAGCCCGGGGTGTGGTCTGGGGTTTACTGATTAAAATGGAGGAGACGAGGAGACTTCAGTGGTCCCTCCTCCCTCCTGGGCCGGGCACCCCCTGCTTCTCAAAGGAAAGGGGGCATGGAGCTGGGGCACAGGCGGAGAGCCCCCGAGGCCCCCTGCTAATGGACAGTGGCTGCTGAGCTGGGAGGGGCCCGGGGCCTGCCGTCGGGGGCGCAGAGGCTCACCTTCACGAACATGGCTGCGAGGCTGGCGTTGTCGTGTGGGGCGGGGCAGCCGTCTCCCTCGCCGGCCAGGTTGATCCCAGCGGCGCAGAGCAGCTCCTCTAGCTGGTTGCGGCAGCACAGCTCCTGCATCATCCTGCGGGCGGAGGGGGCTCGCTGGGCCGGGGGCCGAGAATCCCTGGGGCGGGGGGGCGCGGGCGCCAGGCCGTGCACAGGGCCTGGGAGCAGCAGCCCCTCGGGATGGGAGCTCTGCCACCTTTGGGTGTCCCCCCCCTTCCTCGACCCACCTCCACTCACCCACAGACACACAAAGACACACACAGAATGCCTGGCATACAGAAGGTGCTCAATAAGTGTCTAGTTAGAAAGACCGAGCCCAAGATGGTGTCAAGAGACCCAGCTGTGCCACCAGAGCCCCGATTCCCCTCTCTGAGCTCCGAGTCTCACCCGCAAAATGTTCCCGCTTGTTTACAAATCAAGAACAGCTGATTGCTGACTCAGGGCCAGACCCTCTCATCCCTCACCAAGGTGAATGCGTCTGAACACTCATCTCCATTTTCCAGACTCAGAGGAAATAGCTCCAGAGAGGTAGAGTGGCTCGCCCAAGGCCAGAGTGACAGACGGCAGCCCTGCCAGCCAGCAGGCAGGCAGGAGGTGTGAGTCACAGGTGTGGCTCCCACCAGACCCAAAATAACCCTGGCTTCAGCCAAAGCCAGCAAGGGCAGAAGGAGCCACCAGGGCTGCGCCTGTCCTGAGGGTGGGCCCACTTGGCCTCCGCGCCCTCCCAGCCAGGCCGCCTCTGGCCCTGGGCAGCAGCCTCCAGCCTGTCCTCCCCCCACCTCCACCCCGGGGGGGCTCTGCTCCCAGCTTCCATGTGTTCCAGAACTGGGTTCGTCTGGCCGGTGCTACTGCATAATTCACTCGTGCTTTCAAATAACAAGCACTTGAGTAAACTGTCAGGGAGAGCAACCAGCTACGCATGCGTGCGCCCATCCATTCAAAAAAATATTAGCTGAATAGAAAGCAGCAAGTATTGGAGAGGAGGTGGAGAAATCGGAGTCCTCGTGCTCAGTTGGTGGGGATGAAACTCGGTACAGCTGCCATGGAAAACTGTCTAGAGGTTCTTCAAAAAATGATGACTAGAATTACCATATGACTCGGCAATCCCACTTCTGGGTATACGCCCAAAAGAATTAAAAAGAGTGGCCCGAACAAATATTTGCACACCCATATTCACCGCAGCACATAAGCAAAACGTGGTCTACGCATACAGTGGAATATTATTCAGCCTTGAAAAGGAATTCCCGGTGCACGCTACAACACAGATGGAGCCTCGAGGACGCCACGCTGAATGAAACGAACCAGGGAAACAAATACTGTGTGATTCTACTCAGATGAGGGACTTGGAGGGGTCAAATTCACAGAGACAGGAAGTCGGATGGTGGCTGCCAGGGGCTGGGGTGGGAGTCGGGGGAGTTGTATTTAATGGGGACAGAGTTTTAGTTTGGGAAGATGAGCAAGTTCCGGAAATGGATGGTGGGGTCATACAACAGTGGGAAGTTACTGAATTGTGCACTTATGCATGGGTAAGACGGTAGAATTTGTTAACGTGTATTTTATTACAATGAAAACAAAAGCTGGCTGCAGCCCTACTGTGTGCCAGGCCCACACAGAGGCCTCAGGGATGGGGAGAGGAAGGGCTTGGGTTTTGTGCTTCTTCCCTTACCTCTGATCATTATCACAACCCTGAAAGGAAGGTAGTGGGGTCCTCCTTTTATACTTGGGGAAACTCAGGCTCTGAGCTGGCTCAGGTCGCACAGCCAGAAACCCAGCCTGGGTCGCGGCTCGGTCTGTAAACAGAACCCCCTGGATTGGGCTCCCAGCTCCGCTCCAGAACTGCCGGCAGGCCCTCCGACCTTTCAGCACCGAGCCACGCTCGGGAGCCAGAGTCCTAGCTCTCACGCATCCGACATTCCATGAATCCCAACTCCGTGGCCTCCTCGTCAATTCAATCAACCCACGTGTCCTGCTTTCTCTTTCTCTGTTAGGTCTGTAAGTCTTTGATTTTTCAAGAATTCTTAAACGGAGATTTACATCCTCGTCCCTGCTGGCCGGCAGCATGCCGCTCTAGACGCCAACATAGATGCAAAGTCCAGGATGGGGCGCGAGAGCTTCCCACACATCCTTCCCGCGGCAGCTCTCCACCCAGCAGCCCACAGCGCCCCGCGGCAAAGCCGCTTAGCC
>NW_006440626.1:578380-593038 GCF_000325575.1 Pteropus alecto
ACTGCTGGCCGGCAGCATGCCGCTCTAGATGCCAGCATAGATGCAAAGTCCAGGATGGGGCGCGAGAGCCTTCCCACACATCCTTCCCGCGGCAGCTCTGCACCCAGCCAGCCCACAGCGCCCCGCGGCAAAGCCGCTTAGCCTCCGGACAGAGGCGGAGAAATGAACCGATGGCAGCTGATGGCATGCCTTCATCCCCTCGCCTCTCCGACCTCTGCTCCCCAGGCAAGCAGACCTGGGTCCAAACCCTGATGCCAGCACCTGCCAGCTGTGGGGACTGTGGAAAGCTCAGTTTCCCCGTCTGTAAAATGGGGGTAACAGTAGGGTTAAATAAGATCGCGTGCATCGAATGCACGGTGCAAAGTGGGTGCTTCCTAAAAGCTTGCCGTTATTTTTACAGTTACTTTTAGGATGATGAGCAACATCCCATATCTTCGTCACTTATTCTAAGCTTATATTCTCCCAGAACTTTGAGAGAGCTTGAGCCAACTAAGAAAAATACTCAGCCCAGATGTTGGCTATTGTGTAAGGTGGGCAGCTGCCTGGAGGACTCTGCTCTGGACTGGCTGATCTGCGGCTTTGGGGTCTGAAGGCAGTCCACACTTTTATTGGCAAAGCACCTCCAGTCATGTGATCTCATCACCCGCTTTTCCTTACGAGGAAACTGACTTGGCCACTGTATCCAGCTGTGCAGAGGGAGCTACACTCCCAGAACTTCGGGCTTGCAGCCCAGCAAAGGGGACAGACGCCTGGACAATCAGAGGACAGCACGGGGTGGGTGAGCCGAGTCCCCTCTGGGGACAGTGGGAGCACAGAGGAGGGAGGCCGGGGTCACCTGCCCACCGCACCTCCCACAGCCTGGGCAGATCGATACCCGACCTCTCGGGGGGTCTGGCACACACTGTCCCTTCCTCCCCACGCCTTCTCCTGTGGAACGCCATCCTGGTCCCATGGTGGCCACTGACAAACGTACCTGCATTCCTTGGAGTCCGAGATGTACGGCAATGAGCAGTCCTTGTACTGAGTGGCCATTCGATGTCCATCTGCACAGCAAGCCTCCATGAGGACGTCTGCACCCCCTGTGCAGGGAAAAGAACGGGGTGACTGGGGATGGGCGACGCCCCACTCACTCCGCACGAGGTCCCCTTTGATGCGCCATCGCCCACATGTGTCCAAGGGTTCCCTTCTCTCCCGCACCACCTGGAGGCCCTTAGGTCTGCACTCCAGCGTCAGGCTGGTCTGAAAGGGCCATGAGCACGTGCGGTCCTTTAGTCACTCAACAAACCCACACTGGACACTCACTGGACCCTGGGCTGAGATCGCACACCCCACTCCTCCCCAGAAAGGCCTGAAACCTCAGCTATCTCAAAGTAACTGACAACTCCATGCTCGCCCAGCTGACTCCCTGCTCTGGTCACACGGTGGACACTCAGACGAGGACCCTGCCCAGATGGCGGTCCCCGCCTTCACAGTCCAGAGGCGCTGCTGGCAGAGACGTCGCCGAGCTGCCACCCAGCCCAGCAGTCAGGGTCTCCAGGCCATGTGACCCCTCTCCTAGTGCAAGATGAAGGGGTTGAAGGTTTGGGGGACGGAAGAGGGTCATGCAGATGAGGAAACTGAGGTGGGCGATGGTTTCCTCCCTGGATTTGCCACAAGACGCGTCTTTGCTCACAGGCAGACAGAAGGCTCACGCGGGCCAGGAGCTGGCCCCAGGGCTGAGACGGAGCCCAGCCCCTCCAGGCTACTGCCCCAGCGGGCCCCTCGGCTTCCAGGAAGGAGAGGACCCCACCATGCCCCCAGGGAGGAGCAGCCAGGCACCAAGGTACCCAAGCATAGGGGTTCAGGTGGCTGCAAGCAGCCTGGGCAGAAGGCCACCTCATGGCAGGAAACTTCGAAGCTGTGCTTCGAGAAACCCATTTCCTCATTGGTGGCTGCCCAGTGCCCCATGGGGTAAATCCCAGCAGGCCTGGCCGCGTTTCTCGGCACTGGCGGTCACAGGTGTCCTGTCTGAGCTCATTCTCCTCCCAAGGCGAAGCCCTCGGGTGGCCCCAAGAGGTTCACTCTTGGGCTCAGCACGAGGCTGAGACCTAACACCAGCTTTGACTCCCCACTGTCAACCCCCACCGAGTGCCTCCGCCAACTGCATCCGGACCACGCTTTGTGTGCGGGAGGGGAGACCGCACTGCCACGGAGACCCCGGCGGTCAGTGCCCACGCGGCCAGGAGGGGGACCTCGCCCCGAACCAAATCCCGCCCTCACAAAGGCCAGAGCTTCAAGCCCCTCCGCGGGCTTCCGCCTCCACTCCCACCGGCTCTCCCAGGCAGAGAGAGTCCGAGGTGGTTTGGTTTGGGGTGACGGTCCACCCCACAGAGGCTGCTGGTCCATTGCTCCGGCCACCCACAGCAATCCCCTCTCCTCGTCCCCGACAACACCATTTGGTAAACGTGGGAGACTCGTCACAGCCTGGGGCTCAGATAAAACTCTGGAGTCACAGGCCCCGCAGCACCGAAGCAGGGGGGATGGCCAGCAGCGGGGAGAGCCAGTAGGGGGGACGGCCAGCAGGGGGGAGAGCCAGCAGCGACAGAGAACCTTGACACTCCCCTCAATCGTTCTTGGTACGGCTGATCTTAAAAGCATTCACAAAACACAGGACGTTACCTGTCACAGATAAAACGTGGCTTGTGGTTCACTCCTGGGATGATGGTCACCCAACCACGTGGCCTGACACGAAGGCTGATCTCCCCCACACAGCCAACCCTGGCTCCCCCTTTACCCCAACACTAGCAGGGCCCACTCAGCTCTCCTGCCTGTGGTCTCGCCCCTTTCGGCTTCTCCCGGCCTCTCTCCGGCCCTGGCCCACCCCCGGGCAGTCTTCCAGCCCCTTCCGCAGCCTGCCCTGGTGGCCCTCTGCCCCCACAGCACACGGAGTGCGTGCAGCACAACCCACGGTCTCCCAACGTTCGGTCTGCCTTGCCCCCCCAAACACAACTGTCTTGAGAGCTGAGCCTGTCCCCCGTCCTCTACACCCTGGCACGATGCCGGCACGCAGCAGAGCCGAGCGGTAAGAGCCTAAGCTTTGGAGTCAGTCTTGGGCTCCCATCCAGCTCTATGACCCTGGGCAGGTGACCCACCTCTTCGAGCCACAGCTTCCTGGGTGGTAAAATCGGGCTCGAAAGACCCTAGAGTTGCTAAGAAGATGGATAAAGCTCACGAAGTTCTGAGCACACTGTGCACTTCGGGGGGCAGGGGCCGGATTCTGTGTTAAGGAAGAAAGGGGATTTGCTTGCCGTTGTCCATGAGAGACGGGGCAGCCACAGCCCCATCTCGGGGTGCGGAATCCTCCACGATGGGCGAGCGGCAGCCCCAAAGCCTCCCTCCGACTGAGAAAGCAAGCTCCGCTGAGGCTCCGACTCCCGCGGCCTGCTCGGGGGCGAGAACTTTGCGCCCTGAGATGCAGAAGTGATTCTGGCTGGAGCCTTGAGCACCCCGAACCTTCTCCTCGGCAGGACAATAAAATGTGAAGTCCTCCGCAGAGCCCAGAAATTTGGAATGTCCCTGGAATGCTCCAAGCAGCCACAGAGCTGCAATGTGTGGAGAGCAGAGCTGTCTGGGGGCCGCGGCCGGGTGGGAACCCCCAGCTGCCCGGGGCAGCTCGCCCTCCTTGGGTGGGAGGTGCCCTATCGGCCGAAGGAGGGCCCACCAGGGACCACGGCCAGGCTGGGCGGTGACGAGGAGGCGGCTGGGAGGAGACCGGGCACAGCATCACGTCCTCATCGAAATAAACAGCCTGACACGTGCCGGGCCCCGCAGAGAAGGCCCCTCAAGTTCGTTTTTATGCCACTGTGCCAGGCACACGGCGTCACACAGTCAAGTAGAAGTGGCATCGTTTCCGGCCACTGCCCTCTCCCGGCATCCATGTCACTTTGGATTTTTCACTATGAGCGACCAACAGCTCTGGCTGAACGTCTTTATTCATTAGCATTTCTTCCTAAAGTCACAATTCGTTCCTTAGGCCAGAGCACGAGAGAGAGATGCCGAGTCAAAGGGAGACCATGCACCGGACACCCGCGGCGGGCTGCCGGCCCTGCTCAGAGCCTGGCCGAAGCTGTGACCGCGGCAGGATGACCAGGTGTTCGTGTCAGCCAGGCCCAGTGGCCAGCTGGAGCCGGGCTCACTGGCCAAAGCTCGCAGGCTCCCAGTCAAGGCTGAGGGGTCAACCTGGGGACGAGCTGAGAGCTCCGGCTTAAAGGCAAGAGGCCCCGTCTCCATCGTGCTCCTCCGGAGTGCTGGGGCCACCGCAGGGCGCAGTGGAGAAAGGTTTCGGCTTCGAGCAGACCTGGGCTTCAACACAGGGCCGCACTTGGCAGCTGGCCGCCCCCAGAGCGCGGTCTGACTCTGCGCCTCGGCTTCCTGCTCTGCTCCTCCTCCGTCTCCACTCGCCACTCTCGTCCAAACTGCACGCCTTGAGCGACCCGCCCCCAAACTGTCACATCGCTGACTACTGGTACGGGACCTGGACTTCATGCATCACTAAGAACGGAAGAAGTCGCACAGAGTGAAGTCGGCGAACGGTGACGTGAACATAAATGCTAAGGCGAACCCGACTCCACAGGACTATGCCTCCCCCACCCAAAACCAGTACCTGGCCAGGTCTGCATTGTTCAGCTGTCACTCAAAGCCCCAGACGCTCTCCTGCCTGGGCTCTGGTCCTTCTCTGTCCAGCCCCGTCACCTGCAGACAGTACCCAGTCCTGTCACGATGACCCTCAACACAGTTTCCCCGCCCTCGCCGCCCTTGCTAGTGACCAGCAAGAGTGGCCTGTGCTGGCTTCATACTTGTCCCCTCGTTACTGGGCGCTCACCGTGTGCCAGGCACAGCGCCGGACTCTCTGGGATCCTACTCGATTCTCACGAGAACCCAGTAAGGCCAGTTCATTAAGCTCCCCATTCTGCAGATAAGCAAACTCCAGCTCAGAGAGTTAAGTGACTAGCAGGAGGTCACACAGCCGGAGGGGCCAGTGAGCGGCAAAGGCAGGCCTCAGGCTTGGCTCCAGTGGCCTCCGAAGCTGTTCTAGTCTGCCTCCCCCTGAACTCTTTCCCCTCTCTGCACCCCTACAGCGCCCACCCACGCCCAGGACACTGTGAGGCTCAGCACCTATTAGTTAACTGGGGGCCTGATCCCCAAGACCACCCTTGAAATACTGAGGCTACTTGCAGAAGATCAGAGGGAGTGATCCCCAAGGGACCCCCCCCTTGGCTGGAACCCCCACAAAACGGAGGGCTGGACAGAATTTCAGCAAGAGCCGGGGACATGCTGGGGGCTCGGGTCTGAGACTGGACCTGCCACTCTCTTGGCCTTGATAGTGGCCTCCCACCCATCAGAGAAAAACTGAGCTGCAGGGAAAGGATGGGTCCGGTGGAGAGAGGGGACACCGCGTGGCACTCTGGTGTCGTGACTCAAGATGCCAACCTACGTGCCATCTGCAGCCGGTCGGAAGCGCGTCTCATCCAAGAAGAGATGTGTCAGTAACCTGCGTGCAGAGACGAGGTGCCGCCCCCCTCCGTCCGAGCGCTGCCTTGAGACCACACAGGGTCAGGCTCTCTGGAACCGACGAGCCCGTGACCGCCCCAGCCCCGTACACATCTCCGAGACACGTCCCAACGAGAGAGCAACAGCAAGAGTGGCCTGTGCTGGCTTCATACTTGTCCCCTTTGTCATAAAGGAGCCTTACTCTGGTGACGGAAATAACATCAGTTCGGAAAGGGAGGCGCGGTGGCCCAGGGAGTGTGGGGCGGGGTCCCCGGGCTGGGCTCCCCGCCTCGTGCCTGGGGGTTTGCCTTCATCAGGAAAGGACTCGGATGTTCTGCCAATTAATTCACTCGCCTTTTTCAATGGATATGGTTTTAACGCACTAATCCGGAGCCAGCAGACAGGGCTCATTTGGCAAGTTGTGTCTAAGAAGGTCTGTGAAGCAGTGTCGTGGTTGATAGTGTTTTACGTGTCAAGCTATGAGATTTCAAAAGAGAGCACATAAAACGTTAAGTAACAAAGAAATTTTGCAACCCAAATAAAAGATGATTTAAAAGTTAAAAACAAAAATCCCCAGGGGAATGGACCTCCTCCCCAAGTCTCGGGTGGCGGAAGTGGACGGTGGGACGGACGAGGATGCCAGGGAGCCTGATGCTCAGACTTGCCCTGGCTTTGGCCCCTGCATCGTGGGGGCACCTCTCAGTCATCTGAAAGCCAGCGTCCTGAGCTTTACGCTCCTTCACCAAAGCTGGGGACTGCTTGAGGCTCACGGAGACACTTCCCTCCTGCCTCCACTCCTGGGTATGTCAGTAGACGCCCCCCACCCTGTCTGCTCTTCCCTTCATACCCCGAAGCCAGGCCTTCTCAGTGTCGGCCCAGCTGCTCGCAGACTTCGGTGGGAAGAGCTGAGCCAAGTGACTGTCACCTTGGAGTGTGACAAACCCTTAGCAGAGGGGGCTGCTCATTCCTAGAGCCCAGGGCAGACCGGAGTGCCGAGGCCCCACTTCCCCTGGCCACACACAGGAGGAACTCAGCAGTGTCAGCACCAGAGAAAGAGGGAGGGGTTCCCAGGCGACGGCCCCACTCTTGGACACAGGTCATATATGGACAGACCCCCAGCAGTACCACCTCCAGAGGGCACACGACCAAAGAAGTCCCACGCCCAGACCTGCTGCATCGGAGTGGCCCTTGGTGACCTGGGCAAACGAGACCATCGCTGCCTCTTCCATCCCTGAGCCCTGGGAGCGATGCCAACATCTGTGATGTTACTTCAGGTGACCGCAGCCCACCCACAGCCACCACGTGCCCACCGGTCGCTCAGTGGTGTCACTGGGCTGCGGGTGCTCTTAGGAGCAGGGCCTCAGGCCGGTCTGGAATCTTCTCTCTCAGATTGTTTCCCTCTCTTCTGAGAAGAGGCTTCAATCCGGCAATTTAAATCTCTGGTTCTATCATCTGACTGTAGATTAGGTCCATGAGGCATAATGCCAAATATAAACGGAAAATAAACTCTTTTGCAAAACCTCGCTAGCCCGGACTCACGCACTGCAGGGGAAGGCAGCGTGGTGGGTTCAAACAGCCCGGGCACGGCCCCACCTTGCTAATAAACCTCACCGCACCCCCTTCTCACCTTCCGTGCCAGGGGCTGCTGACAGCGCCCGTTGGGCTGGGAAGACGGACGCGATAGCCCAGGCAAAGAGATTAAATCAGAACTTGACCATGGAAGAAACCAGAATCTCCAAAATAAAATAAAAACATTAGTTATCGCACCCATATGGGGAGAACATTGTTTTATAGGAATCGTACACTCTCGGAGGCTGACACAGATCAGATGGCTGACACCCCACCTGTCACCTCTCTTTAGGAAAGGGACACTCTTGCCTTAAGTCACTGGTGAGCAGGAAGATAGGGACTGCCTGGTTCACAGGCATCAGATGCCATTTGTCACCTGAGAGGGCAGCTAAAAGGAAATTTCTCAGGTGAACGAAGCCTTCACACGGATTATGGCGCGGACTGATGCCAGGCCATGTCACATGTTCTGAGGCTCACGGTCTCAGAAGCAGACGGTCTCGTCGAGTGGCAAAGATATGGACACGGTCTTTCTAAAACTACAGATGCTGGCAGTTGGAGGGGTTCTTTCTGCCCTGCTCCTCGAGTGGAAACTTCCAGAATGAACTTCTGCTGGCTATAAACATCACAGCGGCTCTGGGCAATGCCCGGTCAGCCGGGAGCAGCTCAGATGGAACAGCCAGGTTGCCTGTGGTGCGACAGGCCGAGGCCCTGGGGTCTGGTTACAACCCCACAGTCGAGCGTCCTTCCGCCTGGAGCAAGAGCAGGCCTCGGCTTCCTCGTCTGGAAAATCGGGGAGTCGAACACAGGCGTTCCAAACTCCACCCTGCACTGGCCTGACAAAATTTCCACTGGATTGCAACAAAACGAGGGATGAGAAAAATCACCACGGGAGCTTTTCCACAAAGCCAGCCTGACTCGCTTTAAAAGGCTTTCTGTTATTCCGAGACCTCATCCTTCCAGAATCCGGGGCATTCAAATGGCCTCTCTGCATAGGACATGGTGACCTACGAGGTGGTGGCTGGTTGGGTCTCTGTTTTATATTTTAACACCCTCATCTGGCAACGTACAAGGCTGACGGCTCTGTGCATAAATTACAAGGGGAGAAAGCTGGGTCACTGGAAGCGAGCTAGCAAGTCGTTTTTCCCGATTTCCTCTGCTCAGGCTCAAAAACACGGAGGCAGGTGTTTCAGAATGCGAATGGGATCCGGACGTGTCCTGGGGGTGCAGGCTTGCACCCCATTTGCTCCATTTGGCACTGTCGAAAGCTGCAGCAGAAAGCTGAAAAGGGGGCCCGAGACCCGCATGACTGGGAAGCCAGCAGGGGTCCCCCTGGGCCTCCCACTCTGCCTGCTATGCTAACTCATCTGCGCCAGGCCCTGAGCATGGGACGAGGTTGGCACCAGAGACAGCCCAGGGAGACGCCAGGTGTGTCGATGGGCTGGGTCCCTGTGCCTCTGCGTCCCTTGCGGGTCTAGCATGAGGACAGGCCCACACCCCGCTTCAAGGCCACCCGACGTCCCCAGGAGGCAGGGCAAGCTCGAGGCCGCTCTTACGGCTCCAGGCCCTGTCCCCAGCACCCGTCACAGAGAGACAGGTCTTGGATCGAACCAGCTAGAAGTAGGCAGCAAGACAGGATAGAAGGCAGTCCTGGGAAAGGGAGAAGCATCTTCCACATTGCTGCCTCCGGGCCGCTCTGGCCCAGGCAGTGACCTCCTATGACCAAGGCCAGTGGACATATGGACTGTCCCCAGCCCCTGATGTCTCTACAGAGTCCCCTCCTGCAGGACCCATCTCCTCTCACCTCTCTGGCCATGTGTCTACACCTGTCACGTGTCCTGGGCACCTGGCTTCAGAAGCTGGGACTCTGCGGGCCGGATGGTCCCAGGTCCACTCCTCGACTCGGCTAGCTCAGTCACATCCACACCAGCTCAAAGGTCCCTTCCTCCGGGAAGTCCTCCCAAACCGCACCCCAACGAACGTGGGCAGATGCATTTCCTTTCTTGCCCGGTCTCTCTGCACCCCAAACTTCCCAGCACTCAGCACGAATGGTTAACTGTGCTCAGTGTCTCAGGTCTGTGACAGGCTCTGTCTCACTCTGCACCCTGCTCTGTGCCTGGCCCAAGCAGGCACTCAATAAATGTCCGTGAAGGGGTGAACAGACATCTAACAGGCCATTTTCAGTGTCCACGCGGAATTCTAACTTTTCCCACCCCCGCCCCAACTGGCCTTCCCCAGCTTAGCAATCAGCAATCAGCATCCACCCAGTGCTTGAGCCAAAATAACAAGTCAGCCTGAATTATTCCTCCTGCCTCGCCAAGTCTCGTCTGGCCACGCTACCCCCAACCCCACTAGGTCTGCGCACTTCTCGCCAGCCTCCTGGTTCCCGCCCCGCCCAGGGCACCGCCAGCCTGAGACCCCGCAAGAGCCCCACACCGGCTCACTCTTTATCTCCCTGTAACCCATTTGCCACGCAGCTGCCCAGAGTGACTTCTAGAAATATAAGTCACGTAACGTCACTCTCCTGCTTAAGAGCCACCAGCAGCTTCCCAGAGCATTTGGGATGAAACTCACAGCCCACAGGCTCATTTCTAAGGCCCCGCCCTCCACGTCCTGACCCCTCGAAATTGTGAATGGGACCTTTCCTGGAATAAGGGTCTTTGGAGATGTAATTAAGTATCTCAAGATGAGATCATTATGGATTATCCAGGTGAGCCCTACATCCCATGACAAGCGTCTTTATAAAAGACACGCAGGAGAGAGAGCAGAGGGTAAAGGCCAGTGAAGATGGGCAGAGGCTAGAGTGACGTGGCCGGCAGCCCTGGAGCCCCCAGAAGCTGGGAGAGCCAGGGAGGACCTTGGCCTGGAGGGTCAGGGGGAGCATGGCCCTGCCTGCTCCCTGCCTTCTGCGAGAGACCGGATCTGTTGTTTCAAGGCACTTGATTTGCAGTCATTTTGTCCAGAGCCACAGGAAACACACAGTACGAAAGCTCCGTGAGGCAGGGACCCTGTCTGCCCCGTGCCTGGGCACTGCCTCCTCGCTGAGTGCTTGTCGAATAAATGGATGGAGAAACTGACACATGATGATATCCACCAGGGGCCAAGCCAGGCTCCCGGGAGACACTCAGGAAATGTCTGCTGAATAGAACTGAAAACAGCCTACAAATGACACCACTTAGTAACACAGTGACCGCGGACAGGCGACTTCCCCCTTCTGGGCCTCAGTTTCCCCATCTGTGTCAAGAAGGTGGACCAGCTAATCTTCAGTTGCCGTATCCAGGTAGATAGACCATTCCTCCCCAAGTTGTCCTCAGGTGCCCATCATAAAACTCAGGACCCATAGGTCGCCAAGGCTGGTTCTCTGCCACCCATCAGGAGAAGCAGGACCCTCGAGGGCCCAGGCCCCGTCTGTGCAGTGTCCAGTGTCCGCTCTGAGTGGCCTGGGGCCGGCAGTGCAGGCGGCAGCACATGTCATAAGCCCTTTGCTTAGGGGACAGAAGGCTCTGGGGCCCTGGCAGTCAGGAAAGAATGACCACTGCCCTCGCCCATTGGGTCCCCCAGGAAGTCAGGGACAAAGCCGGGCGGGAATCTTGTCTCCTGACTCTTGGCACTGGCCATATCGGCACAGCCCTCTGGCAGGGTCATTTGGCCAGACTGGGGGCAGCGTCCCAATGAATTAAGCAGGAACACAACCTAAACTTCCAGGGCGTCCTCTTCAGACGCAGGGCCTGCCCTTTCCTTCAGAGGTGCCAGGAAAGTGGCGACTCTCCCTCCCCCGTGGAAAGTTCCAGACCTCTCCCAGAGTCCTGAGCACAGAGCCAGCCATCCCCACATGCACTGCCTCCCCCTGCAGCCAGAGGAGCACTGCCAGCTGATGATCCCTTGCGGGGGCTCCAGTGCCCCACCCCAGATGGCAGCAAAGGCGGGGCGGGGGGGGCCTGACTCAGGCCACACCTGAGGGAGACGCAGGGCCGGGCCAGACTGTGGGCTCAACGCTCCAGCAAGCGGCCCTCCCGGCCCTCCAGGCAGCCCCTGGCCCCACCGTGCCTGCTGAGGGCTGGACGACTTGGGACATGTGACTTAACCTCCATGCCACACCTCATCTCTGCGCTCCCCTCTAGGCTGAATGGGGGGGGCACTGACTCAGACCACACCTGAGGGAGACGCAGGGCCGGGCCAGACTGTGGGCTCAACGCTCCAGCAAGCGGCCCTCCCGGCCCTCCAGGCAGCCCCTGGCCCCACCGTGCCTGCTGAGGGCTGGACGACTTGGGACATGTGACTTAACCTCCATGCCACACCTCATCTCTGCGCTCCCCTCTAGGCTGAAGGGTCCCTGATCCCAGGAAAGTCAACATAATGGGTGTCCCCACCTCTGTTCTGTTACATAGCCACATCTGAGACCTTCACAAGGAACCACACAGAGCCTGCACAAGCATTCATTAATGAAATTGTGACACGTTGCTGTTTTGCAAAAGAAACATTTTTTTCATATAAAATACACCGGCAAAATAATTGTGCACCCTCTTGGAACTGTTTCCATAAAACTTTACCTGCAAAGCCGCCCCGCTCACTACACCCTTTGCTCACAGAGCCCCGCCTTCAATGTGGTGGAGCGGGGAGGGGGGGGCGCTGCTGGAGCAGTTCCTAGGCACAGCTGTCCTCAGGAGGGCACAGAACTCCTGGAAGCTCCTGGGAGTCCCATGTTCTCCCTCACTATCTGGGCCTTTGCCCGTGCCATTCCCTCTGCTGGGAATACCCTCCCCACCCTCCTCCCAGCCCTACCCACAAACCTAGCCAACCCCTGCTCCTTCACACTCCAGTTTGCATGCTGCTTACTCCAGGAAGGCCTCCCTGACTCTGGAAGTTGGAGTCGGCTTGTGCTTGTTCATTTTCTCTGGATGTCCAGGGGGAGGGCCAGGTCTCTCCCCTGTAGTATCCCCGAGACTCAGCATGGTGTCTGGCACAGAGCTGGCCCTCAGTGAGTATTTGGTGATGGAATGCCTGAGGAGGCCAACTGAGGCCACTTTGCATGACCTTTACCAATATGGCTTGGGCACTCGCCAGCTCTTTCCCAGCTCCTGCCCTGGGGAAAGTCAGTATTACCAGGACCTTCAGAGCAATCTTGGGGAAGAGGATACTGTCCTCGCCCAGGACAGGGCACAATGCAAGTAACAGATAATAATAATTCAGCCACCGTCCTATATTCTCTCCCTCAGGCCTCAAGGAAACCTCGGAAGTGAGTTTTGTTATCTACGGGTTAGAAATGAGAAAACCATCATGGCGCCCATGGGCTTTTCCTGAGGGGTGACAGGCAGTTGTTTGCGGCCCCACAAAGGCTCATGGCACTTAGGACCCGATGAGTGAGACATGCTCTCCGCCCCCCACCCCCCAACACACACGCACACACACACACACTACAGTCATGCTGGGACAGCAAAGCAGCCCTGAGCTGGGGAGGGCCTCGGGTAGTGCCCGGCGGGGGGCACGACCTGGAGCTGTGGGGCTCACGGAAGAGGCCCTGGCACTGCCCTTAGAGACACCCCAAGTCTCGTCTTCATGCTCCAGCCGCCCCCACGGCCCATCTGGCCAACGCCACCGACTGGGAAACTTCCAGGAGCAGCGGGGAAGGCAAAGGCCACATGTTCGCAAGCCAAGTCCTCTCTCCCTTTGTTCTCTGTAATCAGTCTGAGCCCGAGGCCAAGAATGTCTTGGAGAAAACACAGCCCCCTGCTCTCCGCTCCCTCCCACCTCCCCGCCCCGTGGCTCCTCTGGGCTGTGACCCTTGGCATGGCATTTTGGTGGCAGAATCACCAAGCGTTTCAGCAGATTAGCTGAAGTCCTCACTGCGTGATGGCCTTCTCCCGATTACTCTAATATTGCTCTCCAGAGGGTGGTTCGGTAAGGGGGTGTAGCTCAGGGATAGAGCATTTGACTGCAGAGGTTGGGGACAGTGCCACCCGCGGCCTTATGGGGCTTCAGGGAACCGTACAGTTTCTGAGCTTGTAGCCGCAGAAAGAAACCAGTGTTCTAACTCTCCCAAACCATACCAAACCTTTCAGCCGCAGAAAGAAACCAAACAGTGTTCTAACTCTCCCAAACCATACCAAACCTTTTAGACTCAAAAGAGGGACCTCCCCAAAAGGAACAAAAGGCTGCGGGGCGAGGCTGTGGGGGGGACCGTTCTCACAGGACACCTGGGGTCTCAGGCTCAGGAGAGGTCAACTACGCCTTCTCTCCTGGCCTCAGTTTCCTCGTCTGTAAAATACAGGGGATCTCTGGGGCCCCTTCCATTTCCAACGGGAGAGTCTTGTGTGACCCTCGATCCGAGACCCCCTCTGGACTTTCACCCCAGTCAGCAGTCACCTGAATGCCCGCCTGACCAGCTCCTGCCCGAGGACCATCTCCTCCGAGAAGCCTCCTGTGATCCCTGGGGGCGGGGTGGCTGAGCCCTGCACCTCCCCAACGCCATCTCCCCCATGAGATGTCCCCCAGGACGTGCCTGGAATGGAGGTGGAGGTCGTTGGCAGAGCCCCCGCCCACCCTTCGGCCTCTGCTTGCACCCCCTGGGCAGCACTGGCTGGGACAAGTGACCTTTTAACTCAGGATGAGGGTGGTCACCTGAGAGTTAAAAACTCAGCTAAGCCAGAGATAAAGAATCTGGGATTCCAAGGGTGATCTAGTGACCTTCTGACCAAGTCGGAGGGTGAGGTCACCAGAGAGTTAAAAGGAATTCAACTAAGCCACAGATGTAGAGTCTGGGACTCTGCGGGTGGCCAGGGCCATTGTCTGGGCCTGGCCCCAGGGGCAACAAAGCTACCAGGAAGGCAGTCCTGGCTAATGATTGATAAGCCGCGGGTCAGCAGAGAGGTCAGAGGGCATGGCTTTGATCCTCAGGGCCTCCAGGTCACCCCCCAGGAGCTAGGCCTTGAGGATTCTGGGAGAAAGAAGGGCACGGCTGGGTGCCTGCCACCCCCAAGCTGTCAGTCCTGGGGCAGGCCCGGTGGGTCTGCGGATGGAGATCATCCCGCTTGCCCGGGGTGGGATTGGGAGTGGCCTGGCCCGCAGCCCCAGCGGAGAAGGGCGCCAGGCCGAACCTCTGTCTCCTGGCTTCTGCGTCCCAGGGGAGCAGGCCGTGGTTTCCCCACACACAGCGACCCCCCCTGAACAGCTCCGCGGGCTCCCCTCCTCTCGGATTTCTTCGGGTCCACTCCCGCCCCGTCACTGGTTTTGTCTCTCGGGCAGATTGCTGTTCCCCAGTCTGCTTTCTCGTCGGCAAGCTGGACACAGCAGCTCCTATCTCGGGGTGCCTAAAGATATGCCCTGGGCGCTCTTGACGCAAAGAGCGGGTCACAAGGGGGCTCGCCAATCCCGCACTCGGCCGCGGCGGGGTGCGTGGGCGCCGGGGTGGGCACACTGGGTGTGAGGTCCTGCAGTGGGAGCTGTTTGAGGGGGATCCTAAAACAGGCCCCGAACACCAGCGAGGTGATAGGACCCGAGCTCGGAGTGGGGGGAGGGGGAGGGCACGTCGCCGGGGCCTCGGCGGCCGCGGGGCGCAGCGCGGGA
>NW_006440626.1:593601-604921 GCF_000325575.1 Pteropus alecto
GGGTGCGCAGGACACGGCTCAGGCTGGGACCAAGGACCCCAAACTTCTCCCTGGTGGGCCCCGAGGAGGAAGGCGCATTCGGACGGGAGGCACCCCACCCCACCATCCCTCACCCCCCTGCACCGGCGAAACCTGATCCCCTCCCCCCAACCCGCGGGCCGGAGGGGCGGGCTGCGTATCAAAGGTTAGTTAGCTCCGCCCGACCCTGCAGAAAGGGCGGGGGTGGACCCGGGCAGCTGGGCTCCCGAAGGTCGGAGGCGCCTTTTGGGTGAGAGAACAAGGGGGTGTCCACCCGGGGAACTCCCTACGGGGCATGGCCCGTGAGCAGAGCTTTGCACACCCTGTCTGCTGCTAGTTTTCTGCCCTCGGCCACCCTGCGTGCGTAAGCCTCCCGAGGGTCTGCAGGTGGTGACTGACCCCAGGTGTGTCCCAAGCCAGGGACTGCCAATCAGGAGAGGCAGACCGAGTCCTCCAGCAGCGGGCTTGCAGGGGCCTCTTTGTGTAGGAATACATGGCTGCCACCAGTCAGTGGTTACTGTCTGTTGGGACTATACATTCATTTAAAAAGCAAACAAACGGGAAACTGATGCAGGCGAAGCCGCGGAGCAGTGGGGTGACACTCACGGGCATACTCAGTGTGCCCCTCGACCAAGCAGTGGTATTCCCAGGTTACACCCAGCAGAGAGTGTGTGTGTGTGTGTGTGTGTGTGTGTGTGTGTGTACACACACGTGCGCGCGCGCGCGCGTGCGCGTGCGCACCCAAGGACAGAAAGGCCACATCCCAGAGTGTTCGCAGCAGCAAGACTCATAACAGTGTCCAGTCGGGAACTGCCCATCACCAGCAGCAAAGTGAAAACCCGGGGGGCAGTCACACCTGGAGCACTACACAGCTCTGAAAAGTGGCAGCTCTACAATTCATGCAGCGACAGGCTGGCTCTCGTGGACACAGTTCAACACTGGAGCCAGACACAAAGAACACTTACTGTGCGATTCCGTCTCTGTGAAGGACAAGGCCAAGTTACAAGTCAGGAGAGTAATGACCTTCGGGTGTGGGTTAGTGCCAGGTGCGGGCACAAGGAGGCTCTCGGGGGGGCTGGGTAGCATGTATCCTTTAAATCTGGGTATTGGTTCCAAGTTGGTTCCATTTGTGAAAATTTATCAAGCTGTTCACTTACGACATGTGCCCATTTCTGAATGAATGTTAGATTTGAAAATTAAAAACAAATAAAACAACTTATCTCCCCACAGGATACCTCATGAATTTGAGGTGTGCAGACAGCCCTGCCTCCTACATTAAGGAGGCTTCCCAGAATATGTGACATGGAACTGGCCTCTGAAAGAGGAGCAAAAGCATGCGAGGGTCCTGGGCAGGGGGAGTAGCATCTGCAAAGGCCGGGGGCCACCAGAGACCCTGGGCAGCCCGGGAAGACGATCGGGTCCATTTTGAGAATAGGGGTGCCCTCCAAAGAGGCTCGCACACCGGAGAAGGCATAGTCCGTAATACTCACACAGCTCTAGGAGGCTTGGTGACCCCTCTTCCGCAGGTGAGGGAACAGGGCTCAGAGAGGCGAGGTCACTGATCAAATTCTCATG
The DNA here is from genome assembly GCF_000325575.1 of Pteropus alecto. Classification (NCBI taxonomy): domain Eukaryota; kingdom Metazoa; phylum Chordata; class Mammalia; order Chiroptera; family Pteropodidae; genus Pteropus; species Pteropus alecto. The sequence goes on from NW_006440626.1 coordinate 595,195, forward strand.
ACTAGTGATTGGCAGTGCTGAGATTTGAATCCAGGACCCGAGACTCCCAATCCCAGGCTTGTCTGAGGACGCATATATACTTCCCCGTGTCATCAGACTTCCACGTTACGCATCCAGTGAGTGAACAATGTGAAAGCTGAAAGCTATACACACGTGTACTAAACCGCTCTCTTATTGGACACTGAGGTGATTGGCATTGGGGGGGTTGTGAATCATGCTGTGGGGAAACTCGTGTGCTCTGGGCTCTGCTCCTAGCGGGGTGCTCCAGAAGAGTCCTTGCTGCACCCAGAAAAGGACTAACATCCATCCCTGGGAGCGGCAGGAGCTGAGCCGTGGGTCCCTCCTCCTCCCCAGCTTTGAGCAACATCTTTGTTTCATCTGGGCTAGTTCCCCGGGCGTCCTGCCGCTCCAATGTATGTCTTTAATCATCACAGGGGTTGAACGCTTCCTGTGTGCTTACTAGACGTTTGTATTTCTTTTTTTGTGACTTCTTTCATAACCTTTACTTATTTTTTTTTTTTGTAAGAGCAGAATTGTTTTATTACAGTGAAAATCTGGAAAAAAATGCCATGTCCAACAATGGCTACTTATGGTATTTTCGGTTGGGTGCGGCTCTATTTAATGATTGAACAGAATATTGTGCCATTGTCAAAACAGCCAAATAAGAGGCCTGAGTAGAAATATGACCTTTGCGAACTAATATTATGTAAAAAAAAAAAAAATAGAAAACAAAATTGTGAGCGTAGAGGTTCGCATAGCAATCATGACTGTAAAAGCTGCATTCATGTAGCTAAAGATCAAAAGGGAACTAAATAAGAGATGTGTTTGGTGAAAAGTTATTTTATTTTATTTTTTTTTAAGGAAACAGTTGAGACAGGGAAGAATACTCGTACCAGAAACCTGGAGTGATATAATTCGTACACCTAAACTTGACCCTGAGTTTCCTGGCAACCAAAGTAAAAATTGAATTATGATCTTTTATACAGTTCTTGTTTTGTGACCACTTAATCAGACAAAGGACAAGGTTCTTTCTGGTGCTGAGTTCTAACCATTTTCCTTTTGGGTCTTTATGTAAGAGTCAACGAACAGTGAGCAGCACTTTTGCTTGTAGTTTGCAGAAGACGGGACCGGTGTTCAGAAAGGTTCCTTTTGGGGAATTAGAGTCTGGAGGGCCCCCCTCTCCACCCCCACCATCTGACTCCTGGGTCCAGGGCAAGGTGACACACAGCCCTCAGATTCTGCTTCGAACAGGAAGTCATGTATTATGTCACGTTGTGACATTCCAGCCTTCTCTCATCTCAGAGGAGCCGAGATGGTTGACCTCCCCCTGGGAACAAATAGCTCTCTGTATGTTTGAAAGATCATTGTTGGCGCCCGTGGACTGTTTCTCTCCAAGTCAGAAAACAAATGGCTTTGATGCTGCCCGGCCCTGGGAGGACAAGCCTCCTGTGGTTCTTCGCCTGGTGCTGCAATGCACCCTGGGTGGTTTTCTGAGGGCAGTAGCCGCCCACGCCTCCAGGTGCCTCCTGGCCCCACACTCCTCTGTCACTGCTGGTCCCCGGACCTTTGCATGGCTCCTGAAACACCCACACACCCTCCTCGCCTTTCCTGCCTCTTTGCTTTGTGACACCGATCGCTCTTCATACTCCTTTATTTCTTTGTTAAAGCGTAGGTTTTCTCTCTGGCCGCTAGCCTGTGGGCTGAGGGCAAGGGCTGCATCCACACATCGTTGGTGTGCAGTGAATCCTCATCGAGTGCGGGAATGGACAGAGCCAAATTCCCAGCAGCCGACAGGGCAGCGTGACGAGAGCAGAGCACAGTCCCGCAGGGCCTCATGACCACCGCCAAGGTGGACACCCCCCTTCCAGACGATAGCTGAGGACGCTGTGACTCAGGGAGGTGGCAGAGCTGGGCCCCCAAGCCCAGGGAGTCCCTGACACCCCGTGGGGCTCCCCAGGCACTGCCCTCTGCCAGGCCAAAGCTGGCCCGGTGCTGGGAGCCGACCACCTCCACTCCTGGCCCCCTCACAGGCCCCTCTGGGACCCTTCTCCCTCCTACACCAGGGTCTTTTCCTCACTAGGAAGGCCCTAGGGGCAGTCACGTGACTAGGATGGCACATGCGAAAAGAATTCCACCCCTTCAAGTGGGCTGACGAAAATCAGAGACTCCAGATTATGCCGCGTACACAAAATGTGCAGAATCCCCAGGCTCCCCCAATCCTCCGGCAGGCGGCTCTCCTCAAACTCCCACACTCTTGAACTTGTGCCTCCCACGTGGCCCGGCACCAAATCAAGGCTCCTCTGAATGCCACGTTCCTTCTCACAGGAAGTGGACCTGCAGTGACCCATGCTGGGCACTTCAGACACCCTCTTTGCCTTCACGGGGCTCCTCCGCATCCCGGTGACAAGCCCATGCCATCAGAGCAGGTGGTGACTGGGGAAGTCCCAGACGGGAGGGGAGCCATCTTTTCATTCTATCTCCACCGTGACATCTAAGGATGTTAATCCCCTCAGAATCTGTAAAGGACGTCCTCAGAATGTGACTGTGTTTGGAGGTGGGTCTTTAAAGAGCTAATTACGGTAAAATGAGGTCTTCTGGGCGGTCCCTAACCCGACAGACTGGCATCCTGACACGAAGAGATGAGGACACGGACACACACAGAGGGACAACCGCGCGAGGACACAGGGAGACGATGGCCGTCACACGCCAAGGAGAGAGGCTGCCCAAGAACCCAACCTACCGGCACCTTGATCTTGGACGTCCGGCCTCCAGGACCGTGAGGATATGAATCCTGTTGGCTGAGGCCCTGGCCTGTGGTGCTTGGTTATGGCCGAGACCTAGGAGACCAACAGTTAGAAAGGGAGGGGAGAGGGAGGGGGGCTGTGTCTGTGGTTTCCAGCTCTGTAAATAGATGTTGGGACAGAAGGGGTAGGGAGAGCACACACATTCCAGAACATTCTAGAACCGTGGCTGTCCTGGATCGGGAGAATTATGAGGACGAATTCAAATAAAACCGCCTTCATTTATTCTTATGTTAAAACGTAGTTCCTGAGGTGCCGTCCTCTGCTTTGCGAACGGAGGCTCCTTTGGCACCCCAATAAAAGCCCAGGAAAGAGAGCCCGACATTGGGGGAGGGGCGTGAATCTGGGCTGTTCTGGTTGTAGTTGCCAGAAGTGGGGTTATAACGAACCTCTATCCTTCTTCCCTGAAGAATTCCACACTTAAGAGGGTCACAGAAACTACGTTCTCATTTCTCCCATGCCAGCCTCCCTTAAAGCTGGGTGCTGGCCGGTGCCCCAGGCCAGCCAGCCACACGTAACCACTCCAGATTTCGTGGAGGGAGCTCCACGAAATCTGGTGATGGGTGCGTGGCCTGAATTTGGCTGTGGCCCCGGCTCAGTCTGCAGTGTTTCCAATGATTCTACGACCTGCCCGATACCATTTCGACAAATCCCCTGCTGTTTACATCAGCCAGAGCTGGTTTCCGGTGCTTGCTGTGATGGGTCCTCGGATCGTTGCAGAATGGGAGGAGGTGCGGGCATTCCCCTGAGGACAGTGGACACCGATCTGAGCGTGAGCGGCTGCCCCTGGTGCGGGGAAAGGTGTAACTTTGTAGGTGTGTGGGAGACAGCTGGGTTGAGTTCTGCAAAGCCGGGTTTGTACACGAAGGGACAAGGTGTGTGAGTGTACGCAGCAGCCAAGGGGTAGAATGTAGTGGGCGCTTTTGGGGGACTCAGCCCTTTAGTAAAACATTTTGCCGTTTTTAAAATTATAGAGGATCTTACATCTTTCTTCTCCAGTTCTAAGCACTTTATATTTGTTACTGTCATTCTGAACGGAGTCTTTTTTTCCATCATGTTTTCTAATTTGTTACTGTTGATAGAAAGGAAAGCTATGAGATTTTACATATGCTTTCTATACAACTGTATGTACGTGATGCATGATTACTTTGATTGCTATGAAATTTATAATAGAAACAAACAAGTAATATGGAGGAATGGTTAAATAAATATATGACATATCCTCGCTATGAGATATCATGTAACTATAACTATGAAGACTGTTGCAGCAGAGGTCCTTGTGTTTTTAAATAAAAAATGAAAGCAGAGCTTAAAATTGTACATATACTTGTCTTTGTTAAAATACGTATAAATATGGAGAAGTATTGGGGGAAGGGCAGTTTCATTAGGATAATGGCATTTGTCGATCTTTCTGCACTGAGTAATTTTTACTCTCTACGTCTATTACTTTTTCATTAAAGAAAAAAAAAATCTAAAATAGGCCATACCAGTGGTTCCGCAGAACTTGTTTTTATAAAACCAGCCATTGTTTCTCTGTTTTGATCTTTTCGGGCTCGTAAAATACTGCTAACTATAACCACATTGCAGAAAATTGGGAAGATGGAGGAAAAACGTATCCATCATCCCATGCTCTCCGCACAACCGGAATCGTGGTGTGTTTACTTCCGCTGTTTTGTCTGCATGCAGTTTGCACAGCTTGTCTCGGGGCAGTTTTGAAGCACCATTTCCTTAATCAGACACATGCTCCGTGATGCTACAAAGCCTCCATTCCTCCTCAGAGGGCAATAAAACACCACTGAGTTGGGAAAAACGTCAACTCATGCCCCTGTTAGGTATTCGAGTTACTTCCAGTTTCTTTGCTGTTATGAGAAATATTGCAAAGACCGTTTATTTGTTCGTGAGCCTTTCCATATGAGGGATTATTTCTTTAGGACAGAGTCCCAGAAGTCATATGAATGGGTCAAAGGGCGCATACTGCTCTAATGAGCATCTCTCTCTAAGTTGGCTCAGCCACCTGCCGTTCGCTGGAAGGACAAACGGTTCTAATTAAAGGTCCGAAGTTTCCTCCGAGGTTCCAGCTGTGTGGACGGGGGAGCCTCGGGGGTCTTGGCAAGCAGAGCAAACATGCTGGGCTACGTGGTCGGTGCCGGGCATCTCCACAGGTAGTGTTTTTCTTAAAGGAACTCAACAATCTTTTGCGTTGACTCATGTTTTAGGAAAATCTACATAGCTGGGAGCCTTACGAAGTGCCTGTTTGGCTTAGCAAGGAGCAGGCCCCCAGACCTTCTCTGGAGCTGGGCCTGGGGACCGCCATCATCCCTCCTTACTGCTCGGTGGCAGCTTGGAGTTTATGAAGTGCCTTCATCTCTCTTTGCCTCCAGTGGTCCCCATCCTACAAGTCTCACACAGTAACTAAATAGCTCACGATCTGGGGGAGACTTATGCCCACCGTTGGGTCCCAGGGAGAACCGTGGAGGCCCCGAGAAGAGGCAGCTGTAGGGGGCAGGGGGACTCTCCATGTTGCCTAGCAGAGGTTTGCCAGGTGGGCAAGGGTAGAAGCACGGGAGGAGAGCGCGTGGTGCATTTCGCACGCCGGGCCCCGCCTGGCTCCTGGCAAACCTATGAGTGTGAAACGCAAACCCCAAGGGAAAATGGGCAGGACTCCCCATGAAGGTAGCACACCAAGGGACAGCGATAGCGATCACAGCCACCTGTCTCACACCTGGCACTGTCTCCTGATGGCGAAGAGCAAGCTTTGTCCTCACAGATCTCCCTTTAAATGCTTCCTCTCCCCCTCAGTGGCTAGACGACCTGAAGCAAGTCACGTACCTGCTCTGGGCTGCAGTGGCTTCTTTATAAAAAGGCTTATGGACGTCACCATGGCACTGGTGTTGGGATAAGGAGTGTGAAGCTTTAGCTACATGGAGGCTGCTTGGTGAGTGTTAGCTGCCATGGAGGAGAAGCGGAGGGAGAGGGGAAAGAGAGGGGAGGGGAAGGCCGACCTTGGAAGGCTTCGTGGAGATCTTGAACTTGAGCGGGTACTTGAGCCGGGAAGAGGATGAAGGATTCCATGAGCAGAAATGGGAGAGGAGAGGCGCCCGAGGCAGAGACAACAGCAGAGGTTTGGGCCTGGCGTGTCCACCGTGTTCAGCCATCTCCACCCCGCCCCCACCCCGCCCCCATGTCTTCATGGGGCCCTGACCCAGAGCCAGGCACCATGCCACGTGCTGGCGCATCGTCAGCTCATCTGGTTCTCCAAGCACCCCACGGGCTGGGAAGCTGCCATTTCACAGAGGAGGGCACTGGGGGTTCAGTGCCCCCTGCGCCCAGGGGCACACGCTGTCCAGGGCACAGGTGGCCTCCTCTTGATGTGTCACACTTGTTTGCTGAGCTCCTCATCTTCCTTTCGGCTGCTTGGCTTTGCTCCTGTTTGTGTGGCCTCGGGGTGGGTGTGGCCAAGAGAAGCCTTGCACGCACCACAAGCTTCACAACTGGACACCAGGCCAAGCCCCTGGGCTGTCCTGGAGGACTGCGACGTTTGTGGCTGTGGCCATGCCCATGTCCAAGGTCCAGCCAGCCCCATGCCCACCTCTCCCTCCCCCAGCGCCTGGGACAGCTGAGCAATAGCAAACAGATCTTGCTGCATTTCTGCTGGCTGTCTGCTGTCCACGGGACCACGTCCAGGACCTCGGACTGCCCCATGAGGCCCCCGGGACACTCGGCCCTGTCTGTCTCTTATCACTCTCATCTGCAGCCTCTTCTCTGTGTTCCGGCGAATTGCTCATTCCCTCATTCCCTCATTTACTCAGCGAGTATTCTAGCGAATGTCTGCCATGTGCCAGGCGCTGTCCTAGGTGCAGACGTGACCCAAACAGACGGAACTCGGCCTCCGTGGGGCTGGCGTTTCCATCCGGACGTGAACTACTGTCCCCTCTCCTGACAGGCCCTTCCTCGCCGCCCCAGCAAGCCCATCCTCACTCCCCCCACCGAAGGGGCCCCTCTCAGGAGCGGTGTGAGAACAGTGATGACATCGCCCCGGTGTGGGATGCTGCGTCGCACCAGGGAACAGGCCTCTGCCTTCATCTTTGGTTTTCATTTCGCTCGTAACGTAAGTGCAGCGGTTACTCCAACGCAGGAAAAAGTCAGCCTGGGTCTTGGGTTTCACGATTTATGAGGCTGGCTTCTTTATGACCATATTTTATGTGCTCTCACGTTTCAGACCGCCAAATGCCTTTAACTTGCTCCGAAATTTTGGGGGTGACGCTGGGTGCAGGTTGGGTGGTCTGTGGGGACGGGTCAGGATGCAGGCTTCCTCTCCCGTCGCCTTCCCCAGGGTTCCCCTGAGTCCCCCACGCGCCGGCCAGAGCAGGGGTCACTCGGAGGGGGTGGAGTGGAGGGGCTGCGGCCCTCTTACAGGGACCCAGGACACTATCTCACCCACAGACCTTTGGTGGGGCCACACAGCCAAGCTTGGATTTCTAAAATGATGTTTTTGGAAATTCTATAAACCACACTTTATCATATTAAAAGAACTCAAAAGCACAGAGGAACATGGACGCTCCCAGCCCGTTAGGCTCGTTCTTCCATGTTTCCCTCTGGTTCTCGGTCATTTGCAAGGGGGACCTTTGCCGTTGCCACCACGGTGTAGATACATCAGTGTATTTAGTGTTTTCACTTACATATGATTTTTTGAAAATCAAATACATGCATAAACCGCGTAGAAGACATTCTTTTTCTACTTTTTAAATGGGAGTAAGTGGTAGATCATCACAACATCCATTAGAAAAGGCTGGATAAATTGCAAAAATCATATTTTTAAGGCCTCAAAGAGCTGTGGAAGCAATGGGGCTTAGAGTAGATGAAATTCTAGCGTTGGGAGACCTTGAGGGGAGCCGATAAATCTCCAGCCGTTGCTTCTTCTGAGGTCTGAGGACCGGGCAGGGAGCCTCGGCCAGGGGAGCGAGAAACCAGCAGGTATTCACATTGTCACTTGGGAGTGTGGCAAGTAAATCTGAGGGGACTCAGATGCACGGCCCAGTTTCGCTGGTGACACATTTGCTGAGTTCCGATGCTGTGCAGGGACCTGGGGAGCTGGGAGGACATTTGAAAGGTAGAGTGGGGCTTGGGACGCAAAACCAGCTGGGGAAAAGGCCTTCCTCAAACAGGCCACCGGTCTCCCTGCTCCACGTAGTTGCCAGGTGATGATGCTACTTGGGCAAGAGGTGGGAGAGCTGGGCTGGAACTTCCGGGGACAGAGCTGGCTCCCCTGGACCCTGTAGCCTTTCAGGGCTGAGGAGACAAAGTCCCACCAGGTTATCGATCAAAAAGCTCAGGGGGCCTGGTCTGGGAACAGGGACACCGCCGAAACAAACTGAGTATGGCTAACGCTACAATCCAGTCCCTTCCCTGCTCAGTTTCTGGTTGGGTTGAGGTTAAAAAGTGCCTCATACTATTTATCCAGTAGGGTCAGTTTTGCACTTAGCTTTTTTCACTTAAGCAGGAATATTTTTGGGAGATGAGGAGGAACCATCCCCAGAGGAAAATAAAATCACCTGGAAACTCCTTGCTGTCCATTCACGATGTCCAGCACTCAATTAAAATTACTAGACATGAAAAGAATAAAGAAAACATGACAAATAATGAAGAGAAAGACAGGAAGGATGCCTAACCACAGTTGATCCAGATAGTGGAGTTAGCCGACAAGGACTTGAAAGTAATGATTAGTGTGTCAAAGAAAATAAAAGACGACATAAACAAAATAATGAAAGGCAGATTTTCAGCAGAACCCTGGAATCTTTCGAGAAAAAGAACCAAATGACCACATTGAGATTCTAGGACTGAAAAGTTAAGAACTCAATGGAAAATTTTAACAGCAGATTAAGACACAGCAGAACACAAGAAAAATGAACTCAAAGCTAAGTCAATAAAAAATATGTAAAGTGAAACATAGAAAATAAAGAATGGATTTGAAAGAAATTCTGGAACATCCACAAAACGGTGAAAAATGCCAGCCCACAAATTCAAGAAGCTCAATTTACGCCAAACGAGAGAAATACAAAGAAAACCACGTTCTAAGCACAGAATAGTCAGACTATTGAAAAACAAACACAAAGAAAGATCTTAAAAGCAGCTGGGGGTGGGAGTAGGGGTGGGGAAAACACATTATCTTTGAAAGAACCTTGACAGATTGGAGTGAGCCCAGGGAGGGGCAGTGGGGAACATAAGAACACCCTGAGCTGATCGCAGAGACACAAAAATGCATCTGGCACGGCCTCTCCCAGAGGAGATGACAGGCTAGGAATGAAACAGGATTGCAATTTCATGTCATTAGTTTATGCCTCGTGGACACACGGGACAAGGAGACCCAAGGGGGAAGAGACAGATAACCTGGAGGGAACATCTGCCTGGAGTCTCCAGAGACAGATGAGTCTCACCTAGGGAAGGATGATCCAGAGAGATGCCTCCAGGAGTGTAAGCTCCTTTTTCTCCAGGACTCCCCAGAACTTCTCTTGGGAACCCATTGCCCTCGGCAAGTTCTGAAGGGTGACGGGCGCGGCCACAGACCCTACGGTGAACTAGGCAACGGTGTGTTCTCTCTCCCCTTCTCTGGGATCATTCCAAGCGAAGCAGCTTCTTGGATTTCGGGGGCACCGTCTCTGCTCGGAGTTTCAAAAGTCCATCTTGAAGGGAAGGCAGTCCAGCATCCTTCGCCCTGAGGCCTGGGTCGTACTCCTGGGGACCCATTCATGGAACAGGCCTCTTAGCATCCAATGTTTTCAAAGAATTCATTGAGCCGATATCGACTAAGCACCTAACACTGAGCTAAGGACTGAAAATTAAGGGATAAGTGAGTCCCAGGCCTGCCCTTGAGGAAGATACTTATTGAGAAGCATTTGGGGGCCAACCAAGGGGTAAACTGCTTTTGC
>NW_006440626.1:605028-615587 GCF_000325575.1 Pteropus alecto
CTTTATACCTTTGCTTTTAGGTAAATCATCCAATACCCCTAAGCCTCGGGTTCCTTATTCTTTTTCTCCTTCCTTCCTTCCTTCCTTCCTTCCTTCCTTCCTTCCTTTCTTACTTTCTCTCTCTCTCTCTCTCTCTCTCTCTCTCTTTCTTTTTTTCTCCTAATGGGATGGGCTTTAGAAGCAGGTTTGGACAGCACTTTTAACAACCTACGCTGCTCATTATTGGTCTCAAAGAACGTGAAACGGAGACTCTCCCAAATGCATGGAAGAAACTGGAGGTTTACGATCTTATCATTTTATGCTTCACCTCAAATGCCAGTTTTCCAGGTTTAAGTTTTGGCAGTTTAGAGTCACAGTGGGGACATGGGCCAAACAGGCAAAAAAAAAAAAAAAAAAAAAAAAAAATCAAGCCCACACTAAAAAAGAAAAAAATGTGTGTGTGTATTAAATATTATGATTATCTGCACAAGCCTGAGCCCTGAAATCAAGCCTGAGGCTCTCCCTGGAGAGTGCGTGTACTTTTTATGGCAGGTTTTATACATGCCTGATCTTTTTCTGTGCATGAAAATCACTTTAATGAAACCTCCCCACACACTCACGTTCCCGCGAGAGGCCATCTGTTGGCAATTCTCAGGTCTCATGACTTCATTCTGAAGCCAGAGAAAATTCAAAGTGTATTTTTTTAAACTTTAATGGAAAAATGAAACAGCCCATAAAGATATGAGATCTACTTTAGAGAGACAAGGAAGAATGTGTTTAGAGTTACACAGAATTCATAAGACTTTAGGAATGATCCCCCAAAATTGGTTTAAACGCCAAAGTCTCCATCGAGATTTAAAACCAGGGGCCGTGCCGCCAAGGGACAGCAAGTCAGCTTCTCTTTGAAAGCGCCACGTAGTAATGACTCACTGATCAATGCATTTGGAAAAGCCTGGTTCCACGGACTGAAGTTTATCCCTCCAGGCGACAGGCTTTGGTTTTCTTATGGTGTCAATTTTGAGTGGAAGGATTTTCAAAATGTAGCCCGTGTTCCCCTGCCTTTGGAAACAGCTCGTGAGCTTATTTCACTATGTTTTGCTTTAACGGTTTCTGGTCGAGGGCAGGACTGGTTTGTCCCTCGGCACCCGGCACACAGCCCAGCCTGGGACAGACATGCAGAGGTGGTTTGCTCACGGAACGTTTCCATGAGCGGGACGCAGAAGATGAAGAGACAGGGTGAGCGGCTCCAGCAGCCCAGGAAGGATGACAAGTGCTGTGACCTCTTTTGGTCAAATCTTCTACTCAAATACTGCAGATATGAGCGAAGGCCTCAAGACGACCCAGAGAGAGAATTTTAACTCACACGCACTGCGGCCTGCGAGCCAGGAAACGCTGCCCAAATACTGCGCACCGTCTGCAAGCATCCTAACCGGATCGGATGGGCTTGCAAGGACATCAGGCGTTACCCACCGGCCTGTACCTTTGGATAAGTATCTACCACTTTGCAGGGCAATGGCTACATCATGCTGTAACACCCCTCCCCTGGCTTTTTTATTTATTTATTTTTTTAACACATTAACGCTGTATTGGAAGCTCGTGATCTCAGGGTAGTAAGAGCGAGAGAGAAAAAAAGCGCAGCCAGAAAGGAAGGTGAATCAACGCCAGAAGAGCAACGAACAGAGTCACATGTGCACATTTTAATTTCTCAATATGATCGGGTTCCTCAAGTGTCCTCTATCGTCGGCTCCGTGTCCTACCCAAGGGTGGCATTAGAATTGTATACAGGGGTTGCGAACTGAAGGTCTGCAGGCAAGATCCACAAATACGTGTTGAAAGTTTGAATTCGCATGCTTCAGTCCCTAGCCACAGGCCCCACCCCTCCCTAGCGTCCAGACCTGGCTGCTTCACCTCCTTATGTCACTGGCCCAGCCCTGGAGCCTTTTGAATTTGTAACTCTTGGCCTAGAAGTACAAATTCATTCATTCCACATGTACTGAATACCTACTGTGTTGGTGGAGGGATTGAGGGTTGGAGGGAAAATTCAGAGATTGAATTACGGCAAACATTTAAGGAGGCGATAATACCGATTTGCACATTCTCTCAGAAAACAGAGAAGTGAATGTTTCTCGACTCTTTTTATAAGGCCAGCATTCCTTGCTTACCAAAACCAGGTAAGGACCCTACGAGAAAAGGAAATGACGGCTCAACATCATGAAGATAGACACGAAAACCCTTCACGAGGTCAAATCCAGCAACACATAGAAGGGATTACATCATGACCAAGTAGGAGTTATCGAAGAAATGCGAGGCAGGTTTAACATGTTAAAATGAATCCATGTAGCTCACCACATTGACGTAAATCATATAAATCATTTCAATACCTACAGGAAAAGCATTTGACAGATTCAACGTCTATTCATGATTAAAAGTCTCGGCAAACCGGGATCCCGAACCAGGATCGGAAAGGTCAACCGAATAAAGGTCATCCGCATCGATTCCTCCTGCTTTATTCTTCCTTTTCCGGATTGTTTTGACTCTGCTAGTTCCTTCGCCTTCCCATAACATTTTAGAATAATCATGTCTGTCTCTATATATTGTTTATACATGATATATTATGATAAGAATCACTATATATATATATATGGTGATCCCGACAGGAATTGCATTAATGCGCATATCAATTTGGAGAGAACGGAAGATGTTACTGTGCTGTGTCTTGCAGTCTATAAAGTATGTGTCTCCTTTTCCTTAGATCTTCAGTTTCTTTCATCAGCGTTGTATCTTCTTCAGTGTACAGGTCCTGTGCATATGTGTTAGATGTGTGCTTCAGTATTTAATTTTTTGAATGATTATACATGGCATTGTATTTTTAAAATTTCGGTGTCCACGTGTTCATTGTATGTAGAGATCAGTTTTCTGTATGTTTATCTTGTATCCCGAGCTACTTCACTTAGTTTTATTTCATGTGATAAAGTCTTAGTTTTCCTTTTATACTCCGAAGAATGTGTTCTCCGAGCGTAGAATTCTAAATTTTTTCCCCCCAGCCCTTTTTAAATGTCACCACTTCCTTCTGGCCTCCATGATTTCTGGTGAGAAATCTACTATAATTTGAATTTTTGAATTGTTTCCCCTACGGAATTGTTTCTCTCTCACTGCTTTTAAGATTTTTATTTGGACGATGATGTGTCTTTGGATTTCTCATATTTGGAACTTGCTCAGCTTCTTGAATCTATCGGTTTATGTCTCTTGCCAAAGTTGGGACGTTTTCAGCTATTATTCCAGCTCCATCCTCTCCATCCAGGACTCGATGTAACAAATATTAGATCTTTTGTTACAGTCCCTGGGTCCCTGAGGTTCTGTTCCTTTTTTTCCAGTCTATTGTCTCTTGGTCGTTCATATCGGGAAATTTCTATTGTTCTATCTTCCAATACACAGATTCTTTCCTTTCTATGTCTTCTATTTGTTTGCCGAGACTTGCTATTTTTTCATTTGTTTTAAGCATCTTCATAATTGCTCATCGAAGCATTTTTGTCAGGGGTGCTTTGAAATCTTAACGTCTTTGTCACCTCAGGGTCGATATCTTATTTATTGTCATTTTTCATTCAGTTCGAGATCTTCCTGGTTCCTGGTATGATGTGATTCGCCATTCAAACCTGGACGTTCTCATATTCCATGTGAGATTCCGGGTCTTAGTGAAATCTTCTATTTCAGCTGTTTTCTCTCACATGGCTCTGGCAGGGGAAGGGGGCGCCTGCCTCGTGAATGCCAGCAGCGGGTAGACGTCCTGTTTTCCTGCTAGGTCTTTGCCGACAGCCAGGAAGGGGAGCTCCACGTTCCCACTGGATGGGGCTAGGAGTTCTGGCTCCTCACTGGGCCTCCACTGAACCGTCCCTGGCTGGGAGAGGTGGAAGCGCTTGATTACCTTGCCCCACCCGGAGTCACGTGGGAGGGGGAAGGGTGACCTTGTTCCTGCTGGGCCATGGTCAAGGTCCTGACTCTCTACAAGGCCTCCTCTGACAGAACCCGTGTGGGGAGGAGGAGCGATGCCTCGTCACTGCCAAGTTCCGATAGAAGTCTAGACTCCCCACACGTCTCTAGTGACCCAAGGCAGTGGGGCCTCATTCCTGGCTGCTGGGGATGAAAGTCCTGGCTCCCCACCCAGCCTCCTCTGACATCAGCCCGGTGGGGGTGCTGGGGCACCTCGTGACAGCCTGGTGTGGGTGTGGACGGGGCCATGCTTCCTTCTCGCTAAAGTAGGGCAGTTATTGTGTAAAAGTTTCGTACCCTGCTGTGTTGCTCTGGTCCTTGGCTGGAGGGAGCAGGCTTCTGCCAGGCTTTTGTTCGGCTGTGCCTGTTGGCATTTCCAGAAGCCGGCGTCTTCGGCTCCAAGTCTGGGATGTAGGAGGCAAAAGAAATCCCAGGGGACGGACGCCCCGCGCTGTCGCTTTCTGGGTCCCAGGGCCTCTAGTCAGCCCACCTGCTTCTCTCCGTCTTTCAGAATAGTCTTACGTTTGTTTCATATAAGATATTCGGAGATTTTAGTTGGATTTAGTGGGTACATCTACTCTGTCTTCTCAGAAGTGAAAAACTTGTCATTTTTGCAACTTCCTGTGACTCTATAATTCTCTCAAAATAGAAAGTTAAAGAGTTCTAACACAGGTGTCTCGTCGATTTATTCAAGCATCAGAAGCCAAGAAAAATATTTACCCTGAAAGAAGAAACCTATCAATCGATTCAGGTCAGTGTGTGTTAAATCCCAAAGGCCAGCTGCTCAGAGACGGGGTGGGGCGGGGGGGAGAGGGGCAGCGGGGACAGCCCATGAGCAGCACCAGCAGTGCCCAGAGGGACAGGCTGGGCAGGCGTCTTGAGACAGGCTTGCAGTGGTGTTCCTGAAGATTATGAAGCACTTTGCGAATTAAAAGCATCGTTGCCGCTAACCCCACGGGGGTCCCCAAATTTCTGACTTTGATTCCTAGGGAGTCTGCAAGCACAGGAGGCACACAACTATAGAATGTCAGAGCCGAAAGGTTCGTGGGGACCATCTGCCCAGCCCTCCTCTCCAGCAGGAAGCGAGGCCAGAGCCACACAGCTGGAGCAAGGCGGATGGAAGCCGGACCCAAGGAGGGCCGTCTGGCTGTGCAGGAGGCAGGACCGAAGGAGAGGCCCACAGCGGGGGCCCAGCTGGCCGGCCAGGCTCTGGGCTGGAGGAGATGGGAGCATCTGGAAAGCATCACTTGCTTCGACCAATCAATGTTTAAAAGCCAAACAAAGCCACAGTGAACGTAGCCAGGTTGGATTTTTCCCGCTTCCAAGTAGAACAGCACGTCTGGGTGTTTCAGTTTAGCTCACGGCCATTTGCTGCCGCGGGACCGCCGGGCGAGGCGGGGGGTTCACGAGCCTCTTGCGAGCGAAGACACGTGTACCCATCTTGAACTCCCAGAAAGCAGACCGATTTCACAGAAACAGAAATCCTCAGAAACACCAGAAAGGAATATTTTGATATTTCAATGTTTATTCCATTCCTGAGCCAGGCCCTGGGGCGAGTGCTGGGGACTCACACAAAAGCAAAACTCAGCCCTCGCCCCTAAGTCCTCCACTGCCTTGTGGAAGACATGAAATGGGGCGAGTGCCAGAGAGGAAAACGGCCGTTCCCCACGGCGACGACCCCCGCTTCCTTGAAGCCAGTTCTTCCTTGGGTCCCTTCTGTGACTCCACCGTCCCCTGGATCTTGTCCTGTGCCACCAGCCGCAGCTTCCCCCTGCCCATCCCATGCCCGGTCCTGGGTCTCTCTCCTCCTCACTCTCTCTCGGACCTATTCCCCCTTGCCCGTGGCTCGAGTTACCAATTTTTTCCCACCCACTCCCAAAGTCACAGCTCCGAACCCCGACACACACACCCAGCGTCGCCTCTTGTGTATTTCTGCGGTTCTCAGAACTCAGCCTGGCCAAATTGCACGCATGGTGTTATGGGGGTGTAGTACGCTCCCCAAATTCATTTGTTGAAGCTCGAACCCCCAGTACCTCAGCGCGTGACTGCATTTGGAGACAGGGTTCTTTGAAGAGGCGATTCGGGGATCCGTGGACAGGGACGCAGACACACAGAGGGGCGGCCGTGAAGCTACAAGGAGAAGATGGCCGTCAGCAAGACGGAGAGAGAGGCCTCCGAAGGGACCGACCCTGGCAACACCCGGATCTGGACTTCTGGCCTCCAGCCGGTGAGACGATACATTTCTGTTGATTAAACCACCCGGTCTGTGGCTCCGTGTGGCAGCCCCGGCCCACTAACACACATGCTTTCCCCTTCGTCCCCTGCCTCTGCGAAAGACATCACCGCCTAGCCAGCCGCCCACACCAGAAAGAAGCTTGAGATGCATTCTGCTCCCCTCTGTCACCCCCCAGTCAGGCAGTGCCACGCCTGGGGAATCGGGCCTCTTAAATAGCACTTAGTCCACTCATTTCTTTCCTGCTTCCGAGGCTGGTTGACCACAAAATAGGCAGAACCGCCTAGGTCGGTATTTCTCAGAACCTGGAATGTCGGTGGGCACAACCACACATGGCCACAGATCGGTCATCATTTCATGACTACGGGGCTGCCACTCGGGCATTATTACATAACCTGTGACCACGTCCCAAGAGGTCCTGGTGCCGCGGTGTTGAGAAGAGGCATCAGGGACTTGGGCCTTAGACTGGTCGACGCTTTCCGCAGATCCACAAGGCGATTACGCTGTGATTTCAGGGCGAAGTGTCTAATTGTGTGAATGTCCCTACTGTGGCTCCTCTCGACTCAGGAGGGCCTCGCCCTGGGCTCACAGAATGCTGTCACCACAAACCAAACACATCTCTCTTTAGGAAGTGGGAGACCAAGGACGCAGTCTACCCAACCGGGCGTTGCCTGGGCTGCTTTGCCAAGAATACGGCCTCCGGGTTTTTTGAAATGAATGAAGTGTCCGTAAGATTTACGTGTCTGTGTGCTTTTTCGCTGGGCCTCTGCAGGGTCCTTTCACACAAGCCCAGGACTTCAGCAAACAGGTGTGAGAAAAGTACAGACGAGGTTATGTCACCCAGAATCTTGCGACCATCAGATCTAGTAAGATGATGCCATTTTAGTCTCAGCGAATATTAAGTTCGTAGTCTGAATCACCGATGGGAGCCTCATGCAGGGTATCGTGGGAACTGAGTGAGAGACCAGAGCCATGAAATGAGGCCGGCTGGGGGCTGGGAAGAAGGGGACAGGCCCTTCTCAAACACTCAGTGCCAGACCCTGCGCAGGGTGCCTAGGACGCCAGGCTCCCACGGCAGCTGGGACCCATCTCCTGGGACCCACAGCCAACTGCGAGAGGGCGACAGTGAATGTAGAGAAGCTGCAAGGTGCCCCATGACAGACGCAGGTGGCAGGGACCACTGACGCTCAAGTGCCCAGGTGCAGAAGGACAGTTAAGGGGACAGACAGCCTGTGCAGGACAGACGCCCACGGGGTGCTCAGCGCGAGGCTGGAGCAGAGTGCGTATGGGGGCCCTAGAGGAGCAGAGGCTGCAGCATCAGGGACCTCGGAGACTGTTGGAGGCCACACCCACCTGCTCTGACGTCCCAAGGGCTGAGCAGAGTGACGGCCTCAGATCTGTGTTTTTAAAAGAAGCTTGGGACCACGATCCCTGTATTCTCAAACGACAACCTCAGTTTCCTCATCTGTTAAGTGGGGATAATAATAGACCTTAGCTCACAAGGTTGCAGATTAAATGTGTAACAACTAGGGAAGCGCTTAGAATAGTTCCTGGCGCATAGTAAGCGCTCCATCACTGTGAGCTACTTTATGGTCCTGTCTCTGTTATCACTTGTCAGGCCCCGAGGCTAAATGGCAGGTTCTGGAACACCAGGCCTGTGCCTTTATACGCGTGAAGCTGCCAGGCCAAGGGGTGAATGGTGGCCTGGGTGCCGCCCACTGCAAGCTGGCCATGCCCTGGGTCCAGGCAAGGGACCCCACCCGCGCGGAGAGCAGGGCCTGCTTTCAATTTGCCAAGCCTTGCGTTGGGAGAGAGGACTGGGGCTTGCTTTGCTTTGCTTTGCTTGCTTTCTTTCTTTCTTTCTTTCTTTCTTTCTTTCTTTCTTTCTTTCTTTCTTTCTTTCTTTTTTTCAATAAAATTGTGATCTAAAAATGTGAGCACGTACCTGCTAGATGATAGAGACAATCTCCTAATTGGGCGAATCTCTTTCTTCCTTTCTTCCTTCCTTCCTTCCTTCCTTCCTTCCTTCCTTTTCTTATTTCCTTATTTCTTTTTTATTCCTTCCTTCCTTTTTTTTTTAAGTTTTATGACTTTATTTAAGCTGAATTTTTGAGGACGTGCTGGAAGCAACATCTCAACAAATTGAGAAAACGCTCGGAAGAATGGAAGTTTTGCAGCTTCTTTCCTATGTTAGTATCAAAGGAGGAGACGCATAATGAGGGTGGATTCATAATGAGGGTGACATGACATCCATTGGTGGAGGAATCTCTGAGACTGGATAAAAAGCGAAGCAGAGACATACTCCTGTTACATGGGTGGGTAGAGGATAGTTAGTAATTAACATCGACAGCACGCGGAGACAGTGCGGGGACCAGAGAACCATCAGGCTCTGGTGCAGGTGGTTGAGCCGCTGAGGGGTCTGGACAGGAAATGACTCTGACATTTCAAAGGTATGTCTGTCATCCTAGATGTAGAAGAATGATAGACAAGCTCGCTTAAGGTAAAGATGGCCTTCGCTGGGGAAGTTGTGGGCCTGGGATGTAACCACCCGCCACAGCCTGCCCAGTTAGGAATTTGTGAGCATTTCGGGATGAGGGCTTAAAGCTAAGCAGACTTCTCCGAGTGCTGTTGGTTGGGGTGAGGGGGCAAGTTAGGAGTGGGGTCCACCCCCGCCGCACCTCCAGGTCGGGACCCCTTCGATGGAGCACACTTCTGGGAGCAGTTTATGGAACGCTACGTGAAAATAAAACTCACAGGACTTCAGAAGTGAGGGACCCAAACGTGTCTCTTCAGCTCTTACCTGGGCGTCTTGTTCCACGAAGAACTAAAGTCAAATGAGGCTGGATTCAGATGTCAGCGTCTCTGCCTCTGTGGCTGTGGCTTTGTGGCTGCACCCACTGAGGCTCAGTGTCCCCATCGAGAACATGGCGTGATGATAACAGCTCCCACAGCACGTGGTAGGCGACAGCCTGAACTGAGCAAATGTGCAGCCGGCACTAGCATGGTGCCCCGCACAGAGCGGATGCCCCGCGAAAGCCAGCCACGCCCTCCCCTTGCAGGTGAGGGAAACGCCCACCGGGACCTCCCATCGCCAGCTCAACTGTGTCAGAAGGTCGTGATTGGACCGGAGGGTTATTTTCATTAGCAAGCAGCACGAAAAGTCGATTCAAGAATGTGAGTACTTGATAACTTCCCCAGGTGGTAGGAAAAAATATTAAATGACAAAAACAATCCGAGAAACATTCCTGAGGAATAAAAAAGTCCTGTGAATAGCAGTGTCTAAAAATAGCAAAGTGTATTTTTGTGGATGGTAAAAAATGGTGCCCAAGCCAAGGAAGAAAATACTGCTTCTTCCCAAAGTTTCCATCTAGCTTTTTCTTAGATCGAGGGGGCCAGCACGTCCGGAAGCGCCCAGCTGAGGGAGCGTCAGCCCCATACACCGGGGTGCGGGGCACCGCGGGGTGCGGAGGAGCGAGGCTTCACAATCTTCCAACCCTTCCCATAAAATCCAAGACAGCGGCCTGACTGCAAGATCTTGGGTTTCTCACCTCCAAGGGGCTTTTAACAGTCAGCATTTTAAAAAGGAAAAGATGAGCGGGGAGTGGCAGAATGTGGTCAAAGCGCTTCGCGATGCCCCGAGGGCCCAGTGTCCCCCAAACCCCTAATTGGGAACAGGTTAGTGGAGGCGGCCGCGGGGAGTCGGCCATGGGTCTCTGACGGCGGCCTTCCCACCAAATTCTTTCCTCCCGATTTCGACATACACCATAACAACACCATGCAGAACCAATTACGCGCTCCGCGGTGGGGGACGGCGGCGGGGTGGAGTGGGGGGCGCGTCGCCGGTCAGGGTGGCGCTATAGGACGGCTCCTTCGGCGCGGAGGCCACCCCGCTGTCCGTCCTGTGCCCAGAGCCCACCTCTGCCCTTCCAAAGGAAAACCACACTCCCTTCGGCATGAGTCCGCTGACACGTCTCAGCGTGTCGTGGGCGTTCGACAAATTGGCGAGCGCGGAGCCGAGGGCTGGCAGGGGGCGGTCATGGTGTCTGTCACCTATTCACGAAGGGTGGGTGGGTCCATTTATTCTAAATGAATGGGGAGAGAGGCCTTCCCGTCCAAGATACCAGTTTGCGGAGGTCCACGGGCCTCGCGTGCCGACCGAAAGGGGGCGCTGCGCAGGGAAGGCGGGGTTCGCTGGGGGCGGCGCCCCGGGGTGGCCGCGGCTGCTCCGCGTCGGCGTAAACAGCGCGTCCAGGCGCTTTCAGCAAACGTCTGCCGAGCGCCAGCGCCGTCCCGACCCGGGCACCTGCGGCCTCTGCTCTCGCTGGTCGCAGGCCGGGCGGGGCGGCCGGCCCCCGGCGGC
>NW_006440626.1:615603-621863 GCF_000325575.1 Pteropus alecto
GCCGAGTGCCGCGAAGGCAGCACCACGTGACCAGTCACGCCTGCCCCGTGAGACAGCGCGGCTCCACCGTTAATTAAGGGACTGCAACCCCGGGCCAGTGACTTAGCTGAACGGGACCTTGATTTCTCATCCACAAACAAGGGGTAACACAGTGTGCGGCTCACGGCTTGGTGTCAGGGTTACGCCAAGCCCAGGACGTGGTAGGGACTTGTCTTAGGGAAATGGGGGCTGTGCACCCACCCAGCAAATATTTATTCCTGGCTGCCTTTTAAGACAAAGCAAAACCAAGCAGATGTGGACGAATCTGTTCCTCATCAGAGCCCCTTCAGGCCGCTGTAGGCAGGCCTCCCAGCGCCGGGGAGACGCTGGCCGGGGCCCCAGCAGCCCATCCCCGTGAGGGGTGTGGGGCCCAGGGTGGTCTCCCTCCCCCTTTGTGGTTCCCCCGTGCACAGCCCTCGTGAAACACTGCTCAGTTTGGGAAAGGGGGCTATGGGAGAGTTTGTGACCCGCCTTAGCGGTCCACCACCCGATTTTGCCCATCCACTGCCTGCTAATGCTCCGCCAACGTCCCCAGCCCACTTGGCCCCCTCAAGGTCAAGGTTTTTCTCAAGCTGGCTCCTCCTTCTAGAAACTGCCCTTTCGGTCATTACTTAGCTACCCGCCCTCAGAGCCCCTCTGGCAGGCGCTGCGCCTGCGCCTGGGTCATCTCCGCGTCTCAGGCCCCGCCCAGCACAGGTGCCCGAATCCTGCCACCAGCCGACCGTCGGTTCATGACCAGCACATGGTGGACAGGACCCTTCCCTGTGTCGGAGCGGCCTGGTCTCAGGGCACGTCCTGGAAGGTGCCCCCTTGCACCGAATCCGGGAGATGCGTTTGCTTTGTTGTTATTCACCTTTTTCTTGGAAGATGAAGTTCAAGTCGAGCAACTGAGCGATCTGGGCTCCAATTCACTTCCCGAAAAGGGCCACAGCCAAGTGGAATCGGTCTTTCCAAGACCACTTTGGCTGGAAAGGTGGAGGGTAGGCTCTCGGAGGTGGGCAAGAGAAGTGGACCAGACACGGCAGTGGACCAGACACGCGAGGGGAACCCCAAACCAGGATGAGGGCTGGGCAGACAGGGAAGTGGGGACCAGATCAGAGAGAGAAGGGCCAGCACTTGATTGATGGGGCCGGGTCGGGGGGACGGGATTGAGAATGACTCCCAGATCTCCCAGGGCCACTGCCTTTCGTCAGTGTGGAATTTACAGATAGAAGGGCAGGTTTGGGGGAGGTGATGAGCTCAGTTGGGACACGCTGAGGGTGACATGCCCGTGGGACATCCAGGTGGAGATTCCTCGTAGGAGAAAAGGTTGCTCAGGGAAGGATGGGGGCTAGAGGGCTAATTAGGGCTGTGGGATATTTACTGCCCAGCGTGGAAGCCTGCCTCCCCCCGCGCCCCCCACCACCGACGCTCCATCCGGGTCTTCTGGCTAGAGCAAGAGGCAGGAGGACCCGAATGTTGCAACATCGCGAGGTGATTTATAGGCAGGAGGTCTTGTGTGTTTGTTTCTCAGCACTGCCTTCCAAGAGGTAATCTAAAACCCCACATTCTCATCCTAAGTGTAATTTCCAGTCATTTCCACCGACAACATTTGGTTCTTATTATCGAACGATACTCACACAGATGTAGCATTAAAATCTTGGCTTTCCCGGGTAAAGAAAACAAGATATCTAACGGATTGCAGCAACCCTCAGGCATTTACGATTCCAAGAAATCGCTGTTGGATACCGCCGCTCGAGATCCGCTTCCCAGAGTGTTTCTGGGAGGCAGGAAGCCAGCCACTCGGTAAAGTTCATCTGAACTTTTAATCGGGAAGGGCCGAGGGCCTTTAAGGGTGAATTTTTAGGGACAAAGACCTGGGCATTTTCCCCGTTGTCCCCACACCCCACACACACCCAGGCGCACAGATGGTGCCCATTAAGGGTTTGTTGGCTGAAGAAAGCAGCCGACTGCCCCGAGTCAGGGCACACTGAGCATTCTCGTTTGACGCTCCCTTCCAAAGTTTCCACGGGCTTGTTACAGGGAAAGGTGGCTTCCCTGAGACAGAACTGGAAAAGCATTTCTATGAAACTAACGTTTTGAACTTCACCGGAGACTTTATTTTTCCCTTTGTCAAATTCCATATGAGTGGTTTGGGGTCCTTTCAAATAACATGACTGGTCTAGCATAGCAATCATGAGTCCTGGATATCCCCAAATATGTATTTTTTCCATAGTAATAGCTAACAGTTATGAAGATCATCTTATAGACCACGCACTTTAATGAATTATCTCGTTTAATTTTCACGATTCTGGGATGGTAATATACCTGTTACTTCCCTTTTATAGGTGTGAAAAGCAGCCTTGGGAAACATACGTGATTTTTCCGAGTGTCCACGGCTAGTGAGAGGCAGAGCCTGGGGAATGTGTCCCCACGTCCACCTGCCCCCTGTCCCTGAGTGCTTCTAGGGCTCGCGGTGCGCCAGGACTGGGTGGATGGGTCCTCTCGGTAATCTTGAGAGATAGGTCAGTGTCACGATCCCATTTCAGAGCCGGGGAAACGGAGCCTCCCAGAGCTGAAGCCACCTGTCTGAAGTCGCGGTAAGTGGTGGCGGCTGAAGCTGGGTCTGAGGGCTGCCGGCTTGCCCCGCTGTCCTCCCACAGGCCCCAGGACCCTTCTTTCCCATCCGTGGCCCCTGGCTCCCGTCATTGCCGAGGGTTACAGGCTCCCCCAGACAACAGGGCTCCATGAAGTCCCCAGCTGCCTCCACCCCGGGAGCCTCCAGGACCCTCCCAGGCGTGACTTGGGGACCCTGGAGAGAGGGCAAAGAGTCGGACCATGTGCAGCTGACGCCACACGGAGGAAGCCCAGAGCCACACATGGCCTTCCTTTCGTATCCCGCACACCACGTGCGTGACGTGGCCACACCGAAGGGATCAAGAGGGATCCAGTTCCGTCCCCCTTCGGTCTTGCTTGCCCAGAGGGTCTGAATCAAGGTCAGGGAGCCTCTGTCTTGCCCCCTGAGTGCCTCGGTGGCCAGCCAGCTCCCCGCCCGCCTGCCCGGCCCTGCGTGCAGCTTGCGTGCTTATAGCAGGGCGGTGGGGTCTGTCTGCGCCTTGCCTGCAGGTGGCCCCTCCATGCCTACCGCCCCGCCACCTGCTGGGTGAAACCGCCCGTGTCACCACAGCAGCCAGAGGAGTCATTTCAACATGCAGGTCGAACTGCTCCTTGTTCAAAACCCGCCGAAGACACCGATCTGACTCCCAGTAAAAGTCAAAGGCCTTTGAAAGGCCTGCAGGTCGCAGCCTCTCCGGCCTCCCCCTGCCCTCTGCTTCCTTCCCCTCTTCCCGCACGCGTTGGCCCAGCTGCACTCCCGAATAAATACCCTGTCCGCTGATCCCCGAATCAGAGTCTGCTTTCCAGGGGACTCAAACAGCGACACAGGTCACCCTACCTCAAACTGCAGGACCCCTCCCCAAACACACACTCATCTTGTCTGTCGTCCGTCCTCCCACCAGTATGTAAGCCCCCAAGCACAAGAGAATGTTCTAGCTCGTCTCGCTCTTTTGTTTGGTGACCTCATTGTTCAGAACAGTATCTGGGGCTTTGTGTATTGACTGGAATTTCGTTGAATGACTGAGTGACCGAAGAGCCAGCCGCCTTCGACTTATGGTCAGCAGACCCTCCGAATCCTTTCTGCACACTCGTGGACTCTGACATCCGGAGTTTGTGTAATCAGTTTGGGGAACTGGACTCCAGATCGTGGTGACTAGTCACCGTTAGGTCCCATTTCGCTGCCTCTAGACAGCGTGGTCTCAATTCTGGCGTGAATCACCCGAAGTGCCAAGGAGCACGCTTTTGAGAGCTTTATCCAAGTCACCACTCACGATGGCGGCTAGAACAGAACAACTCTTGTTTCCTTGGTAGCTTTCACGACTGTTCGACTTGATCTTGTCCATGTATCAATGTACTTATTTATTTCTGGCCCCCAGGGCCCGCGTGTTAATTGCTGTGGCCCAGGGCCTGGCACACTGTGTCGGCTGAGTGACAAGTTAGTTCTCCCTCCTACAGAGCGTGAAAGGGACAGAAGCCACATCCATGGATGCGATTCATGTCCTGCCGTGCTGGCCTCTTGATGTGGCCACTCCCGGTTGGCCTCGGGAGTCCAGGAGCTGGGTGTCACATCCCCCACACATAGGCCTGGCTGCTCATGCCCTCCGACACCCGTTGGTCATACCGCGGCAGGGTCATGCTGCCCGGTGCCCCCATGGCTCACGGGGATGCTGGTCCTTGGACCTCCGACTTCCAGCGCCCTGCCTCTGCCGGGGGCCCCGGGGAGCTGAGCCACACCTCTGTCTGTTATCAGCCGAGCTGTTACAGTGAGGACACGCTGTGTGCCTGGACTGACATTTCCCTTAGGGTGAGTTTTCCCCCAGCATCGCTTCAGTTGTCACACAAACGAGTCCCCGGTAGATTCACCCTACTTGCTGTCTAGACACGCCCTGAGTTAGCCTGAACCTGGGTGGGCCAGCTCAGGCTCAGACCGTGGAGCTCACGCCACATGGTTCACTAATCCATGGAACAAACATGTGTCATGCACCGCTCAAGGTTCTGGGCATAGCAGCGAAGAAAGCCAAGTCCTTCATTACCTCATATTCTAGTGGCAGGGGGTGACTGATGATAAACATGCACATGAGGTGACGGCTGCCACGGAGAAAAATGAAGTAGGGGAGGAAGAGGAGTATGGAAGTGCCAGGAAAGGGCCTCGCTGAGAAGGGGACTCTTGAGCTGCGTCCCTAAGGAAGTGGTAGAGTTGGCCACATGGATGTCCAGAGGAAGAGCATGTTAAGCTGCGGGAACAGCCGGTGCGAAGGCCCTGAGGCGGGAATGTACTCGCCACGAGCAATGACCAGCCGGGAAGCCAGTGCGATCGGAGCAGAGTGGGCAAGAGGGAGGGCAGCAGGAGAGGGGTCAGGGAGACGAAAGCCGGGAACGAGGTCACGTGGCCTTGAAGGCAAGTGGCTTTACTCTGCGTGAGTTGGGAGCCGCTGGAGGGTTCGAGTAAAAGACAGGCAGTCTGACTTGCGTTTTCGATTTGTTTTCTGTGGTTACTGCGTTGAGAAAAAGTGTATGTGAACCAGGTCGGACTAGCGAGGGCCGTTGGAGAGTCATCACCCATCTCCATGTCCTACGGGTCCCCTGGCCCTTACCTCCGGGCACCCTGTTGGAGGCCAGTCTGTGGGACTTGGGAGTCATTGCTCGGCTCCGCCTTAAACTGGCTCCAGCACCTTTGGGAAGTTAGTTCTGTGCTCGAAGTCTCCGTTCCATATTTGGGAGCTAAAACGGGTGGCAATGCATTCCGGATTGTGGAGGTTTAAGCACACAGCACGTGCTGGGTCAGAGTTGCACTGAGCTCAACAAGCAGTGGCCGTAGATGCTCTCGCACTTTGCTGGACGTGTTCACTGTTGCTGGAAGCCCACCGCCCTCTCAGCCTACAGTTCCACTCTGAGCCGTATCCCCCTGGTCACAGCAGAGGGAACCGGGGGCTGGGGGGGCTGTGACTCAGGGACTGCCCATTTTAAAAGCTGACCTGGTCTAATCAGACTCCCCCGTCACGATTAAGGAATAAAGAAACTGGGTCAGTCGTGGTGGGCCTGGAGCTGGAAGGCCATTTTGGGCCATTCCCAGATGAGCAAGCCAAGGACAGAGAGGCCTTAAGCGAGAGACTTAATGGTGGTTGGCTGGCCCCTGCTCTCATCTCAGGAGGCCCAGATGGCTGTCCTCAAGGCCTGTGAGTTCCAACTGGACGTTTGGTCAACAAAGGCGCGTTTGTTGAGCCCCAAGAACCCCTGGGAACCCGGTGGAGTGATGAGTTCGCAGCTCAGCCGCTGTGTAGGCGACGGCCCCAGCTGCCTTTCTCCAGTGGGCTCTGCACAGTTCGGTCCCCAACGGTCGTGGACGTCGGGCTGGAGTCTCCTCTGGCACTGTTGGCACAAGTGCATTTGGAAGGCTTTCTAGAATGTCTAGACCCACTAAATCACAGGCATTCCATCTGCCCACATGCCCATCCACATCCACACTCTGGGGCCATGACCAGTGCTGGGGTTGGCTCTCCCTTCGTTCAGTAAAACATGAGGAGGGCAGGCCTGCCAGAAACACGGTGGGCAGAACGGACTTTGCCAGCTCTGGGCAGAGGCGTTGCTAGGTTCCAAGATGGGGCAGCACGAACTTGGGGCAGATC
>NW_006440626.1:621874-629104 GCF_000325575.1 Pteropus alecto
ATGCCGGGGCCTTTGCTGGGTGGGGGTCAGCACGGGGCAAGGCCCCACCCCGCACCGTCTCCACAAAGGTCACTGTCTGGCTCCCACTCACTTCTCCAGCTTCTTTTCATCATTGTCTTAATATCACGAAGACACATTACGCACAGTCGAGAAGACGCCCCCTTCAGGAAAGTGAACTCGGTGGGGCTCCAGTTCCATACTCCTCACCCCACCTCTTGTTCCCACCTGTGAACACGAGAGACGTGTGGAGACCAGTCGCCTCACTGCGTGAGCACTCTGAGGTGGCCGTCACAGCAGGTTATAACAGCCTCCACACCAGCCTCGTCATTCTGCCTAGACAGAGCAGAGGCACATGTGGAAATAGGATGGCCAGGGCCTCTGGGGTCCGGCAGAGGGTGGATGCATGCGAGGCAGAAATGCCACCTGCTGGTGGACAAGGGCACGGCAGACAGCAATGGAGCTCACTTGGCAAGGTCTGAGAGCAGGTGATAGGGCCACCCCCCCTTGCTGTCCCTACAGGGGACAGGGGTGGGGGTAGGAGAGTATTTTTTTTTTTCTGTACATTTCCATCATTCCATAAAAGTTGCCTCACGCTCCTTTGCAGTCACCCCCATCGCCCCGTCCCAGGCGAACGCTGGTAGAATGCTTTGGCTGATTCTAGAATTTCATGTATACAGAATTGCATCGTGTCCTCTTTTGGGTCAGGTACAATGTTTCTGATAATGGTTTCCGATTCGATTCACCCAGTGGAGTTGGCTCGTCACAAGGGTGGCTTGAATCACTGGCAGGTGGGGGTGGGAGTGACGGGGAAGAGCCAGGACCTGGGCTCTGGTTATCTGGGTTTGAAACCAGCCCCCCCTACTCCCACCCCCGCCCCCATTACCAGCTGAAGGACCTTCCGAGAGCCGGGGAGCCCTCTGCTTCAGCTCCCTCATCCGTGAAACGAGGATTCACGGTGACCATACTTTTCGACGCTATTTTGCTTCAGATGTGTCTTTTGTAAGCAGCTTATTTTTAAAATTTTTTAAAAGTCAGTCCATGGAGAGATCAGTAAGGAAACAAATATAGCAAAATATTAACTGCAGCATCTCGATAGTGAGCTAGCTTATGGGTGTGAACTGCACGATTCTTTCTGTTTTTCTATATGTTTGAATTTTTTCATAATAAAATGTTGGAAGGGTGAAAAAAATCCTCGTGTGTGTGTGTGTGTGTGTGTGTGTGTGTGTGTGTGTGTGTGTGTACAATCATAAGGGGCCATTCAGAGAATAATGGAGGGGGCCCCAGCCTGGACCCTGGCTCTGCCTTCTAGCCAGGGGTAAATCACTTAAGCTCTCTCATCCTGTTTTCTCTTGGCAGGATGGTGATCGTAACATCCAGCGGTGTCAGGGGTGTTGGCAAGGACCTACCCAGCCCTGGGCCTGGGGCGCTGTAGTTTAAATCGCTGAGTTCATTTTTCTGCCTGAGAACTATGGGGAGTGTTGTGCCGCTGGTCACCAGCAGAAGGCGTACTTGAAGCAAACAAGTGTCCAAAGTTTTCAAACCTGGCTGTCCTTTTGGACTATTTTTTATAATGATGCAAAATTCAGAGGTAAAGCAGGCCTCTTCGATTGACCCTATGGTTCCAGGCATGTAAATGCATTATTGACAACTGCAGCGGCCTCCCGGCTCTGTTTCCCTTCTCGCCTGCGGCCGTCAGCACCATGTAGGACCGCCCTCCCTCCCCATTGCAAGGATCTGCTTCTGTATCTGTGTGTCCCGCTAGACTGTGGAGATCCTAGCACAGCATCCAGGACTTGGAGAGTGCTCAGTGTGCCCTGAATGAACTGACGTCACCTCCCATCCCTAACTTTCTTTCTTGCCGACATGTGGGAGAATTAACATCTGTATAGGCTGTCACTCGTGCATCACCGGTACCTTCCGCAAAGCATGCCTTACTTAGCCCTGGGAACCAATGTTCCTAATGGATTTATCCTGGGAGGCGATGGGACCAGGTGTCCTTCCACATCCCCCTGTGATGGGCTGAATATTGCTCCCCGCAAAAGACATGTTGGAGTCCTAACCCCCAGTACCTCAGACTGTGACCTTATTGGGAAATCAAGTCATCATAGATGTGATTAGTTAAGATAAAAAAAGGTCCTTAGTTTGGCCCCTAATCTGACTGGTGTCCTTATAAAAAGGGGAAATTTGGACACAGACTCACACACAGGGAGAATGCTGCCACGTATAGATGGAGACAGAGCAGAACGATGGGGCCACAAGCCAGGGGACACCTAGGATTGCGACCAAATCACTAGAAGCCAGGGGACAGATTCTCCTTCAGGGCCTCCTAAGGAAGCTGCTCTGTGGATACCTTGATACTCTGGCCTCCAGACTGTGAGGAGCTGGCATTTCTGTCGTTTAAGCCCCCGAGTTTGCAGCAGCCCCAGGAAACTAATACACCCACAACCTGCTTCTCCAAAGGGAGTGTGCTCGTCACTGTCAGTCACTCCAGGAACAGGCTGCTCCTGCTCAAACAGGGACACCCAGGGACAGTTGGCAGCAGTGGCGATGGTATAAATTGCAGGAAAGGCATTTGTGATGGGTAGATACAGATAGACCTTCCCCCTCTGCAGGAGGGCATGTCAGAGTGGGCCCTGTGGAGCTGCTCGGTGGCCTAAAGGCGGCCGGAAGTCACCCCGTGGGCATCCTGGGAGCAGGCCCGGCTGCGAGGGCCTCACCCTCTGCCCGTCAGGAGAGGAGAGAGCCCTGCTCTGCAGAGTTGTCACGAAAGGAGCTTAAACGAAATTGGCTGTTCCAGGCACCTGGTGACAGCCTCGCACATACTAGGAGTGAGCAGCTCGGCTTGCCGCCCCCTCCCTGGCATGACGTCGTGACTCCTGCTTCAGCTGCAGCACGGGGCAGCCCTCGCCCGGCCCCACCTCCAGTAGGGGTCCCCTGGGCCTTCGTTTATGTCACTAGAGAGTCCAGCTGGGAAAGCCGCCAGTGCTCAGGCTAGGGTTAACTTCCGTCCGTGGAGGGGCTGAGCATAGGAAGAACAAGGGCCGCGTTTAGACGGGGAAGGTGCGCTAAGTGCTGCCATTTGTCACTGGCCCTGTGCATGTGGCCCCTCAAGAAACCCACGTGGAGAAGGAAGAGGTAGCTGGGCAGGAGCCAGTCACCTTGGGCCTCCGAGCTAGAGACCCCGTTTTTGCAGACAAACACCCCCCGAGTAAAACGCCACCCCTCTCCTCCCCTCTGGAAAATTCCAAGTCATTCTGCAAGACTAGCAGACTGCTAGTTGTCCCCAGTATGTATCCTTCCATCTTTTCTGCTCTTGCCCGTTCACGTGGTTAGCCAGCTCAGTTTCCCAGCCTCCACTGCAGCTAGGCATGGTCATGTGACCCAGTTCTGGCCAGTGCTCTGTCCGTGAAGGCATGGACCGTGCTGCTGTCCCCTTTTACTCCTCCCTGCTGGCCCGAATGTGACGTGACATGATGAGGAGGGGAGACTGGGGCAGCATTCCTGAAACCACGAGATGAAGATACAGAGCACGTGGTAGCACTGCTCATCCGGGAAATTTACAAGAACAAGAAATAAACTTCTGCTTCGATGAAGCCACCCTTGTTTTGGGTCTCCGATGCCAGCCTCCCTGGGTTCAAGCCCAGGTCCACCACTGCCTGTCAGCGTGATCTTAGGAAAGTCACTTAACCCGTCTGTCTCAGGCTCCTCACGTGGACCTTGTGAGTTCGCAGCACCGGCTCATGGGGGGGAGTTAGTTAATGGCATGGGAGGTGTTTAGAACGTGCCCTGCACACAGCTGGCAGCCGAACCTGGAGTCTAAGTAACACATGGGCCCAGCTCGGTTGTCACGTCCTCCCCAGGGTAGACCTGGGCTCATGTCTGTTCCATCCCGCACCCACAGCACCCAGGACTGTTCTGGAGACCTTCTCTGAGCTTCCCTGAACAGAAACTGATGCTCTTCATAGAAACACGAGGGATGGATTCAATAAATGTTTTGTCCACAGCAGGAAAATAAAGTTGGCGGGCACTTCTGGCCCAGGGAGTATATATTTTTAAAATAAATGTGACTCTTCAAAGTGATCACATTTTATACATAAACGATTCAGAGGGGAAGGAGGTGTCTTTTCCATTATCGACTTCTTGTATTAAATTGTGCGAAATATTCTTCGGTGGGATGGTTTGTATAGACTTCCTTCATGTATTTTTTCCTGGCAATAAAACAAGGAGAGAAACCATCAGCAAACGTCTGAAATATATACAAGAAAGAGCCCACATTTGCTCACATCATTTGATTTCTGTGAGACTATCCATTAATTGCTTCTTTTAGGCCCCCAAGAGAAGTGACCGAATGACCAGTACACAGATGTCTGACTGGAGAAAATACCAGTGGGTGCCTTCTGAGTTCAAGCCAAGAGCTTGATGGATAGATAGGTAACCAAGTGAGCAGATAATTCGTTTTTAGGGACAAGTTCACTGCCTTTGACATTTTTGGAGCTGGAACTCCGAGCTCCTGGCCTGTCTGTAATGAGGAAGAGACTCCAGGCCGGTCATTGGCAGCCCAGGAGCCCCTTCCTCTGCCTCGAGAGCCCTCCCTGCAGTGGGCAGCTGGCACCGTCCCCCCCACACACACACCTTGGGCCCACCCGGCACCCCCCTGGGCCCCAGTGCCCTCTGTGGACTCTGTCACTAGGACCTGTGTCTGAGCCGCTGTGCCCAGGGGAGGACTGCCCAGGGAGGGGTGTTTACAGGATGATGGCAAGACAGAATCTCAGTCACTGGTCCATGGGGGACCAGTGGTTTCCAAGCCCTTAATTTCTGGCTTCTTAGCTCTTGTCCCTCCTCCTTTTCTGTTTGCAACCTTAACCGGGACGCTGTGCCCTGGCCCAGACCACTTCCTCTATGGCGCTGCTGGTTAACTATGCACCAAGAGTCCTGGGCCCTTTGGGTGGGGAAGATTTGGGGACGGGGGCCAGGGGAGCCTGCTCTCTAGGCCCTGCACAATCAGCTCCCCATCACTCCCCCCCGCCTGCATCCCCCCTTGACCCTGACGCCCCCCAGCTCCCCCGTCCAAGCCCTCGCCCACTCACTGCAGAAGCTGCTCCTTGGCCAGGCCCAGGTTGCTGCCGTCCAGGGCCCTGCGCAGCTCACGCTGCTGCCGCCGCCCCTGCCGCTCCAACAGCAGAGTGGCGCGAGCCTGCTCAACCCTCTGCCGGTCCCAGAGCCGGTCCCGCAGGCACTCTTCTTCCTGCAGCCTCTGGAGGAGGGAGAGGTGACTCGCCACCGCCTGGCTCTTGTTGTTTTACAGGTGGGGAAACTGAGGCTCAGAGAGGCGGCGGGTACTGAGCGACTTCATGCAGGAAATCAGAGGTGGCTTTGGGACACCACCGGTGGGCAGGGTGCTCCTGCTGGCTGCTCACTGGGATCACCTGGTGGCTTCTACAATGTGCTGACGCTGCAGCCCCACCCAGGGACAATGGGCTCATGGTCTGGGGTGAGTTTCTGCATCTCAGCTCAGTCCTCACTGCCTTCCAGACCATTCTATAAAAACCACTGAGCCCTCGGAGAGAAAACTGGATTAATGTAGAGGGGAGGGGTCGCCCCCCAAATATAGGCAGTTTTATCAGCTGTCCAGAGCGTGAGTGACTTTGCCAGCTCACCCTCCCCCAAAAGCCAAAGGGAGAAGCTCTCCTTTCACTGCATAGGCTTCGGGGCGGGGCTTCCCCCCATCACATGGGCAGGCCTGGGACAGCCCACCGCCACCGGGGCACACAGGCTGGTAGGACCGACAGGCAGGCTGGTGCCTGGCTGTGCCACCTACAGGGCACGTGACATTGCCCCTCCGAACCTCAGTCTTCTCACCTGTAAGATGAGGCTACTCGCAGGTGCCCTGAGTCGGGACATGAGATGCCTTCATCGAGAATCCAAATGATATGGGGACCTACTCGCCTTAGGCTAAGAGAAGACAACCCAACTATTCTTTGCATGATCTCAGTTTCCCCAGGTATCCCCGTGCTCAGAAGAGGAGGCGCGTGGGGGGAGGGGCGGCATTCTGAGTGCTGAGCCTTAATGTGGGTTGTTTTTCCCTTGGTGCTTTTCTTAGTTTTCAACAAAGATTGGATATTTTTGAAGACAAAAAATGCTGCTTTCAGGACAGCTGCCCTGCCTGGTCCCCACCAGATGGTTGGGCCAAAATGCAGTAGTGACGGACAGAGCAGGCCCTGTAAAGCCCCTCTGGGCCTGGACATGAGCGGGCGGGCGAGCTGTCCCCTCTGCCCCTCATTTCCTGGTCCAGGTCACTGCCCCTCCCGCAGGACCTGCCTGCTTAGAGGCTCATGGGGACCCCAGCACCGCCCCCCTCCCCCAACCTTGGCAGTCCTCTGCCCACCCTGGGGCAGCCCCGCCCGTTCTGCTCACTGCAGGTCTGAAAGAGTCTCCACAGCTCTCTCCGCGTAATTCTGCGTGATTTCTACCCACACTGCAACCCTTCCCCTCCCAGGCCTCTCCGCGATCCCACCGCCCCTCCAAAGACCGCTGGGTCCCACAGGTCAGCTCTCACGCCCTGCCTGGGTTCTCAAACTCCAGCGGGCATCAGAACGCCTCGTGGGGGGAGCGCGCTGAGCCACGCACGGGTCACAGGCCCCAGCCCAGGGCTTCCGGTTCTGAGGGCCTGGGCTGGGGCCTGAGACTCTGCATTCCTCTCAAGTCCCTAGACGTCCACGCTGCTGGCCCAGAGACCCGCTGTGCTCCCCTCTGCCCTCCCCTCGGCAGAGCCAGTAATGCCGGCCCCTAGTCTCACCGTCGAGTCCCACTCTCCACCATGCCGTCCTCCCTGCCTTTTCCACTCCCGCGCCGGCCCCAACATTCCAGCCCCGTGGCCCCCAGTCCACTGACTGCACACTTCCCGTTGTCCCTTGTGCTCCTTGTACCGTCATCTCCCTCCTCGTTCATCCCAGCGTCCCTGGCTGACACCCTGGCAGTCACTTCGGTGCCCTTGAGCCTCTCGCTTGGTCAGACTGGCCGGCAAGCCCTGACCACGGTGGATCCCGACTCTCCCCTTACAGCCGAGCGTGGCTCTGCTCACTGGGGACATTTCAAGTTCATGACCTTGAGCTCTGGGGACCCCGGCCCTGCCTGGCCATCCTGCTCCCTTCCCCTAGGCTTTTCCCTTCCAGCACCTTGCTCTCCGTCCGCAAATCCTCACCCTCGACTGCTGCCCCTCCCCTTCCTGTT
>NW_006440626.1:629120-631246 GCF_000325575.1 Pteropus alecto
AGCAGGAAGTGGGCTCCGGAGGAGAAACTGCACGAGCTGTCACGCCCACACTCCCACCCTCACCCTGCCCCTGTGGCCGCGGATCATCAGCCTGAGCTCCTGCCCCCACTGGCTCAACCGGTGCCTCAAGCCCCTTGCTCTTCCGCCACCCACTCGCCAGTCCAGCAGGTCTGCCCTCTGGCATCCCCTCCTGCATCCCACTCACGGAATGGCCAGTAAGCTGTTATTTCTACAATCAGAAAAACAAACAACGTTCCCGCGACCCCACGTCCCCGCGGCTACCACCCCATTTCCCCACGCACTTTACAAACACCTTGAAAGTGTTGCCTGCATTTCCGTCTCCACATCCTCCTGTGGGTTCTCTCTCTCTCAAGCCCATTCGAGAGGCTGTCGCCCCCACCCCTCCACCAAAGATGCTCCTGACAGAGACCCCAGTGCCCGCCCTGGTGCTGGATCCAGCGTCCAGTCTGCGGCCCAGCAGCGACGTTCGACCCAGGGGTTCCCACTCTCCTTCCAAAACACTCACGTCACTTGGCTTCCGGGTCGCCCCGCTGCCTGTCCCCCTCCTCTCTGGCTGCCCCTTCTCAGGCCCCTTTAAGAAACGGAGTGCGGAGGGTCCCAGGACTCAGTCCTTAGACGCCTTCTCCTCTGTCTACACTCACTTCCTGCGTCATCTCATCCAGGTTCACTGCTTTAAATACTGTGTAGCGGTGACTCTGTTTATGTCTCCAGCCCGGACCCTGTTCTGAGATCCGAACTGTACACCCAGCTGCCTACTGGGCTTTACTGGAGGCTGTGACAGAAAATAGTACTTGTCCCCAAGTAGTCACTTTTCCTTCTTCCTCACAAAAGAATTGCCAGCACTTCACTGCCTGGAACAGATGCTACATGTCCAGCCTTCTTTAGAGCTGGGGACAACTTTGTGACTAAATATTGCCCGATGAATATAAATGGAACTGTCCCATGAAACTTCTGGGAAGTGTCCCTAGAGCGTTCTTCCCCATTCCTGCTTCCTGCTCGCTGGAACAGGCACGTGGCCGCTGGAGCTCCAACAGCCACCTTGCACTAAGAGGTGGGAGCCCGGTGCCAAGGGTGGCAGAACCTCAGTGTCCGTGGAGCTGCCGGAGCATCCTGGGCTGTTTTCCTCAGGCTTCGGTCTCTACACGTAAGAGATGAAGTTCCATCTTGCTCAAGATGCTGTTATTTGTTTTGTTTGTTTGTTTGTTTGTTTTTGCCATGTTCAGGCAAGCCGAATCCTGACAGATGCAGATGTCGAACGGCCACTGCACACGTAACAGCCCAAACAGCACATGTGATTTCCACGCCCTCTACCAGGCTGCTCCTCCCTCCATCTTCTCCATTGCCGAAAACGCCAGCTCCGTCCTCTCGTTACCCAGGCCAGGAGGCCTGCAGTGACCCTCACCTCCTCTGTCTCCCATGTACCATGGCCGACCCTTCAGCCGACCCTGTCCGCTCTACCTTCAGAATAGGTCCAGAATGCGACCACTTCTCAGCGCCCCTGCCGCCAGCACCCTGGACCCAACCAGGATCGGCTGTCACCTCAACCAGCACCCAGCCTCCCCAAGGATCGCTCTTCTTCCATCCCCCCCGCCCCCCGAGTCCACCCTCAACACGGCGGCAAGAGGGACCTGTTAAATGTCGGTCAGGACATGTCACGCCTCTGCTCGAAACCCTCCAGGGTCCCCCAACTCAGTCACAGGAAAAGCCAGTCTTCCCCAGTGGCCTGCCGGGACCTCAGCCCCCCGCCTCCCGCCCGTCCTCCTCCTCCGGCCCGCTCCCCTCACTGCCCCCCAGCTCTCAGGCTCCTCGCTTTTCTCTGACCAGGGCAGGATGGTCCTGCCTCGAAGCCTTTGCCCTTGCAGTTTCTCCAGGTGTCTGCATGGCTCGCTTCCTCCCCTCCTTCAGGTCTTTGTTCCAGTGTCACTTCTGAGTCCCCCGGCGACCCTCCTCTGCCCGGCACCCTCGATCCCCTTGATCCAGCCCTTCTTTCCTCCTCAGCACTCACTGCCCAAGCTACATCACACACACACAGGATTATATGGCCCACTAGAATGTAGGCCCCCTGAGGGCAGCTGCCAGGGCGATGGGCGGGGGGGAGGAAGGCG
>NW_006440626.1:631312-696723 GCF_000325575.1 Pteropus alecto
CGGATCTGCTCCAGCTGGTCCCGGGTCATGCCCTTCCAGCGGTCGGGGGCCACGCGGTGGGGCCCAAAGGAGCTGGTCGCCTGCTGCGGGTTCTCGGACAGCAGGTCCCCGCGCAGCAGGTTGGTGATCTCGGCCAGGTTGTCCTCTTGTTCTTGTTTTTTCTCTAGACTTTTCCTTTCCGCTGACTCTGTAGCCTAGGCAGGAGAAGACATTGAGGAAGATGCTCTGAGTGACGGACAGGCCGGCAAATCTCACTGGGGGCCCTTGAAGGAAGAATGCGCTAAAGGGCTCCAGGGACGGGGCGGGGTGGTGGACTGGTCAGGCATGAATGTGGGTGGCCCTTGGGCCCTGGCCGCCGGGGCGATGACGGGCAATAACGGGCATGTGGGCTGGGCTGGGGAATCGCCATCTGTTGGTTGTGTGCCGAGTTGCTTTGGGTCTTAGCACCAATTTGCCAAAGCATGGAGCTGCCTCCCTGGGTGGGGCTGCCTTCTCCCCTTGCCTGGGCCTCAGTCACCCTGGGGCAGGGCTCTGTGCCCCTCCCTGTGGCCCTGGTCACCCTTGTCTGGCTGCAGGCCACAAAGAACATCCAACACACTGATGCACAACCGTGGTGGGCTCTAAAAGGTGAAAACACAATGTTACCTCGGTGCTCCCTGCACCCCCATCACAGGCCTTGGTACAAGTCAACTCCTGGGCCAGTCCCTGCTCAAGGGAGGGTGACGAGTGGAAGGACAGCCCAGGCTGTGTGACCTGAAGCACGTCACCTCCCTAGGCTGCAGTTATTTCTCTGTCAAGAGACATTCATCAGTATTATCGATTCTCTTCCGTAAAGAACAGACGGGGCACTTTGCAAGGGGCCTGGCACACCGCATGAGACAGCGGCTGACTTGGTTGCGTCACAGAAGCACATGCTTTGCAGCCGGACGGGCCTGACTCAAATACCGGACAGCCAGTATTTGAATTTGCCAAAGCAAATCAGGTGAGTACCTGGGTGTCCCTAGGAGAGTCAGTTCCCCCCTGAGCCTGTTCCTTTATCCATTAAATTGGGTTGATCGTGCTCCTCTGGCAGGCTGGTTGGACCCAGTGACTCATGAGAGCATCTCACTGTCGCTGGGATTAAAAATAATAGCTCTCACTGACGAGTCCTGATCACGTTCCATGTATTACCTCGTTTTACCCCACTACGACCTCAGGAGCGTGATCGCCAGTACTGCTGGTCACTAAACATTGTGGACAGTGCTCCTTCTGGGCAGGTGGCAGAATTATAATTCCCTGCCCACTTGGAGTGAGCATGTCCCAGGCTTACTTTGGCCAGTGTGACGTGAGCAGAGGTGATAGGGACACTTCTGGTAGGTGTGTGTGTGTGGTGTCGGGGGGTCAGCCCTATGCCTTCTCTGTGCTGTTGCTGGAGTTCTCCAGCTGGTGGCTGCTCTGTCCCAGGGTCCCAGAGTGAGGATGACGAGTACAGTCCCTTGGTCAACCGAGATGGACATGGAGCGTCACGAACGTCAACACTGCGTTTTAAGCCACTGAGATTTGGGGGATGTTTCTCGCTCTGGCAAAGGTAGGTGTCATCATCATTATCTCCACTCCCCGGATGATAAAACCGAGGGGCATAAGTGGCTTTTCTTAGCTACAGAGAAGAGCCTGTTCTTGCAAGCACGCAGTTAGGCTCTGGCGCCTGCACGCCGAACCCCGGCAACACAGTGCCTCCCAGCACCGCCTCTGATAAAATGCACCCCTCTCTGCCCCCCGTAAAGATCCGGAGGCTCCCAAGTGTGCGTCTCCCTGCTGAATTGGACTGACCTTGAATTTTCTTTTGAGGTCAGTTATCTAGAGTTTTGTGTTAATGCCCCAGGCTAACTAACAAAGCCTATTTCTAGTCGGGAGTGGAGCTGCTGGCTTTCCCCAGCACAGGGCGTGAAGATGTGGCCTTGCCGTGTCCACGTGAAGAGCTGGGGGACCTGAAAGGCGCTCCCTACAAAACGTAGTGAATAAATGAATCAGTAAACTGATGAACGTGGCAACACGGTTTAGCAAACAACAAGCCAGAGCCCAGCGGGCAGGTTTAGTGAATATTGCTGAACTGATAAATGAACGAGGGAATAAATGAGTGACTGGAAGGCCAGCCAGCCAATAGTGGAGGAAGAATCAGCCCCATTCTGCTGGGGATTTATCGAGATATCCTTCGTAAGGTATATAAACATCTAACCACTATGCTGTACACTTGAAGCCAGTATAATATTGAATGTCAACTATAACTGGAAAATTAAAAATATTTGAAAAAATTTTAAAAGAGCCCAATTCTGCCATTAATTTGCTGTGGGGCCTGGAGCAAAGCATCTCCCCTCTCTGGGCCTCCTCTGCGAAAGGAAGGGACAGGGCCAGGTGTTCGCCAAGACCCCTGCAGCTGGCTGGTTGGTGACCTGTGCCTCTGTGATCTGCCCTTTGGTCACCCCTCCCCATCTGGGCAGATGGCCCGTCTCGCTCCTCTCCCTGCTGTTGAAAACCAACATTCTCTCCGGTCTCCTCCAGCCCAGCCTCCCAAGGAGTTTTGATCACGTACCTCCATGGGCGGAACACATTTGAGCTTGTGTCTCCGATCTATTTAGTTCACAAGGCGGTACTATTAGACCATAAGCATAGCATGTGCTTCATCATGCGCGTGCACGCACAGCCGGGAATTTAATGCAGTGAGGTCAAAGAGACACGTGAGCGGAGTTCTAACATCTTCGCCCTGCTCTCCGACGGACCATCTCATGTGCTCTACTTTTCAGACCACAGTTCTGGACAACCAGCTAATCTGATAAATGAATCCAGGCCAAGCCCCTGCCCTACCTAGGAAATATATTTGCATGTGAAAAGAAAACCTGGAGCGAGAGGAGCCTAATCTCCAAAAGGAACAGAGAACTTGAAGTGACTTCAGCCTGGGATCTGCTTGGATAGGAGTGTCTGTGAGGAAGCTAGGCAGGTTTGGGGAGGAGGGGGCCATCAGGAGACCCCCCAAAGCCTGCGCCATCATCATTGCCATCTTGGCTGCTCCCATCGCTGCGTGCCTGAGCACCTGCTCCTGGGAGGAGGACTCTGAAGGCCGGTGAAAAAGAGATAAAACAAGACCAGGCGTCAGATCAGAGCTCGCTGGGACCCCTCTAGGTAAATGTCGCTGTCCTCGTATTACAGAAGAACCCGAGGTTTAGAGAGGTGAGTTGACCCCACTCCCAGCTCGCACGGCTAGTTCTGTCGGGTTTCATGCCCAGATTCAGAGCTCAGGAGCAGGGACTGCGTCTGGTCCATTTCTGTAACTAGACAGGCCCACTGCAGGGGAGCAGGCCACCCCGGGTCGCGTCTGTGTGCTTGTCGTCCCCTCCAGTCAGAGCCTGGGCATACCTGGGTCTTGTTGAATTCTTTCACAGCTGCACAAACCGCCCTTCTGGTGGCATTTTCCAGTTTCTGTAAATGTTTGGCTGTTTCGTCAAATTGCAGCCTTGTCTGCACGTAGAAGTCCTCTGAAAGGAAGCAAAACACCAGCAAACCTTGTGTGTCCACCCAGAGCTCCCCCAGGCATGCAGAGCGCACTCGAGAGTGTCCATTCATGCATCCCTGAATGGCTGTCGGGAGACTTGGAAAATTAATTCAAGCAAAGCTCTTCCATTCCTGCCTGGCACTGAGTGTTAGCCATCACTGCTGTGGATTGGTAACGTCTGCTGTGGTCCTGGGAGGGGAGCAATGGGCCCCCCTGCCATCCCTGATCTATCAGGGGGCCACTACTTCCTTACTGCAGGCAAGGGATAGCCCAGTAAAAGGGGAGCTCTGCTGTGGGAACCGGATGGGGCTCCTCAGAGGCAGGGGTAATAAACATCCGTGGAATGGCAGTAGGACTTTGCCGAGGAGGAGGAAAAGGGGTCAAAAGCGGAGCATCCAAACAGCGAAACATAAAAGATTTAGAGTCAGACAGAGCAGCTCGTAGCCCAGCACAGACACTTCCTACTTCTGTCAGCCTGAATCATTTATTACTCACCTTTCTGAGCCTCTAGCCCTCACCTGTGAGGTGGGACAACTCCTACTTTGTAGGGTTGCTATTTTATAAAAAGTCATTCATCAATAGGTTCTTCCCATGATGTTTGTGCTCGTGGGTCTCTCGGTGTCTCCAAAAACAAAGACCAAACTCTTTTGTGGTGAATTTCTGGCCTCTGCTCACCTTCACCTTCACCTTCACCTTCAACTCTCACCTTTCATTTTCTTGTCCATTCATTTTACATAGAGCTATCGAGAGCCTCACATGGGCCACGCACTCTGTTGGGAACGTAGTATACAGTGGCGAGCAAAATGAAGGGCTTTCCTGCCTTTCTGGAATACTGTCTAGGAGCTGAGATAGATAATAAACAAAAGAAGCTTGGACCAGGCATATTACTACAAATGATGATGGCGCTACAGAGGGAAATAGTCCTGAGAGAAAATGTTGGGAATACTGACTTTACATAGTAGGAGGGTGGGGAGTAACAGATGGCGTCTCTAGGAGGAAGTGACATTTAAGCTCAGTCCTGAAGGACGTGAGAAGTTGGTGGAGAGCAGGTGCAAAGTTTCTAACGCGGAGAAAAATTTGTCGGGATCCAGAAGTGAAAGAAAACCGGAATGAATGGAACATCGTGAGTGGAGCGGTGGGGGTGTAAGGTGGGACTGGAGCGCTGAGCATGGGCATTTTATTCCATATGTAATGAGAAGCCATTAGAGGGTCTCGAGCTGGAGTGGAGGGGGTGGGGGTAACACTGTTCAACTTGACAAAAAGTAGCACTCTGACTGCTAAATTGAGAATGGACCAGAGAGAGGCAGGAAAGAAAGCGGGAGACCGTTAGAAAGCCCTTGGTGTGGTCCGTCCAGGTGAAAAAGATGACGGCTTGCATCACAGTGGCGGTGACAGTAGGGATGGGAGAAGTGGACAGTCCAAAATATATAAAGGAGGTAGAAGGGTCAGGAGTTGAGGACGGCCTGGAGACAAGAGGGGTCAAGGATGACCCCCAGGCTTCTCGCTCGACTAAGGAAAGGTGGCGTCACTGAGTGAGGGGAGGAGGCGGGAGGGAGGGGCAGGTCCAGGGAAAAACTAAGGGGTCATTTCCAGTATGAGCGACGTCTGGTGAGATGTCCCGGAGGCAGCTCAAGGACCAAGTCCAAGGCTGAGACAAAGGCTCTCAGCCGGAGATGGAAAGGCGGAGCGCCTGGGAGATGGATGAGATTTTGAAAGCCCTAGTGGTGATTATTTCAACAAATATTTATCTATGTGCCGGGAACTAAGGAGAGAGCAATGAATAAAACGGACAAAATCTCCTACCTTCATGGAGCTGAGGAGATGAGACTGGGGAGAGAGATGACAAATACATAACCATGTGGTGCATCAGCGATCAGTGCTACGGAGAAAAGTAAAGCAAGGGAAGCGATAGAGAATGTGGGGGAGGGGAAGGGTACAGGGTTGCAATTTATAATAGTAGTCAGGGGAGGCCTCACTGATAAGATGACATTTTTACCAAAGACCTGAAGCAGGCAAGGGGGTGAGCCATGCACATGTATCTGGGGAAATATGTTTCCCAGCAGACGGAACCGTAGGTGCAGCAGCCCCGAGGCAGAAGTGAGCCTGACACACTCAAGTTCTGGGAAGAGACAGGAAGCCGGTGTGGCAAGGACGGGGATGAATGAAGGGCAGCACAGGAGGAGATAAGGCCGGACCGAAGGCCTTGTTGGTCCTTGGA
This sequence comes from Pteropus alecto, assembly GCF_000325575.1. Classification (NCBI taxonomy): domain Eukaryota; kingdom Metazoa; phylum Chordata; class Mammalia; order Chiroptera; family Pteropodidae; genus Pteropus; species Pteropus alecto. Next base: position 637,057 of record NW_006440626.1, read on the forward strand.
AGAAAATTGGCTTTTCCTGAGTGAAACGAGAAGCTGTTGGAAGATTCTGAGCGAAGGATCTAGCTTAACCTTAACAGGCTCATTCTGGCAGCTGGGTTGAGAAGAGACTGCAGGGGGACGAGGGCAGAAGCAGGGGGACCAGGCAGAGGCTAGTGCAACAATCCCGCAGAGAGTGGAGGATAGCTTAGTCCGGACCGCTGATGGCAGCGGTGGTAAAAGGCGGTTGAGATTCGGGATGACTTGGCTTTTGAGAGAAAGATGACTTAGGGGGTGAGGCTGGGCCACTAGAAGCATGGCGTTTCCACTGACGGAAGTGGAAGGTCGCGTTCGGGGTGGTCAGAGTGCCTTACTGGACTTGTACTGAAGTGGGCTGGACCCTGTACCCCATACCCCGCGCCGTGTCTTCCCAGCAGACTGCAAGTACACCGAGCGCAGGGACTGATCCTGAGTTTCTCTGGGCTCCAGCGCCCCCTGCAGCCCCGACAGCGCAAGCTCAGAAAGTGTTTCCTGCATCACGGACGCGTGAGTGGAGAGGTTTAAATCCGGGAACACAGATTCTGATGTCTCTCTCTCCCCACAAGGCCAAAGCCGCACGTTAGTAGGACTTAAAAAACAAAACGAAACAAAAACAGGAGTTGATTTGTTGAAGAAAGTATTGGAACCAGTGTGTCTTTTTGTTTCATTACCTGCACATTTTTGGTCGGCACGGGCATCCTTCCATTCCTTTTGCTGTTGCAAGGACCACTCTCTGTTTTGTTCCTCTTGGAATTTCTTCCTCTCGCGGAAGTTTAAATCCTCGCCCATGAATCTCTGCATTCCCGATACAGTATTCCAAACATCATTATCTGACTGCCGGGGTACACGATCTTTCTTAAGGGCCAGGGGGTCAGAAAGGTCAAATTCTCGGCGAGTTTCTGGCTTCTGAAAGTTCTGTTGGAAGTCGTTGATAGCTTTGCACAGGTTTTTCCTGTCTCTCCTTTCCCGGCCTTCCAGAATGCATGTGGTTTTGTCATTTTGCCTCATTTCAGCAGCTAGAAGAGACAAAACACATCAATATGTAAGCTTAAGATTCAGAGGGAAAATTAATTTGAATCTACTTTAAAAATTATTTTTAATGATTCTAAAAGTAATACAACCCTTCAAAAAGGTAACATAACCATTAAAGGATTAGAATCCTGAATATACAAAGAGCATCTATAAATCAATTTTAAAAAACCAAAGAACCCAACCAAAAAACAGGTGAGGAATAGGAACTGGCAAATCATATAAAGAAACCTGAATGATTGATAAACTGGTGAAAAGATGAATAGAAATATCCAATGATTTGCAGCATATTTTGCAATTATAAAAAAAACTGGAAAAATCTAAATCTGCTATCAATAGAGGAATAGATAAAGAAATTGTGGTTAATTCATGTAATAAAATATCATAAACCAATTAAAATGAATATTCTCTATGTAGGTCATGAATTAACTTCAAAAAATTACAACATTGAATTTTTAAAAAGTCGCAAAAGGATCCATTCAATGTGACACCATTTATGTAAAATGCATAAACGTACAAAAAACTATTTTAGATTGTCATGGATACATATGTAAATAGTACAAGTACAAAAACATGCATGGGAATGATGCACACCTCTGAGGAGAGAGGAAGAAGAAAATGATGGATACGTATATTCAAAAAGTATTCTTAAAATATAATATCAAAAGCCAATTTGGCAAAATGTTAACACCTAATCAAATGGTGGTGGTAGATATGTATGTATCTATCACATCATTTTTGTAAGTTTGAATTATTTTTAAACTAAAAATAAAACAGTAAAACATTTAGAAAATATAGTACAGTATGAAGAAGGAAATGCTTTACTCATAATTTCATCACTCCAACATTACCATTGCTAACATTTTGGCATAACTCTTTTCTGTCTTTTTCTAAGCATATCTTTTATATATATGTATATATTTTTTAATTAATTAATTTTAATTGAAATATAATAGATGATTAGTTGCTCATATTTTCTATGTTTTTAAACTAATCGATAACCCATTGTATATATAATTTTATATCCTACTTTTTTCTATTTTTTTAAACAAGAAAAAGTAACCAAATTCATTATGTATGTACATATTGGGGTTCTGTAAGAATATGGGGTCCCCTGCTTTTTTCTATTTTAAATATCTTTATAGTGCTTTTAAAAAAATAAGCTGAAATTGTTACACATGTGAGAAAATGAGTTCTATTTGCAAATTTATCTAAGAGCTAGAACACAATGACTTGAACCATATCTACTTCTGAGTCAGCTCAAGGGTGTGAGCTGGGAGCGTGTGTGTGTCATCTAGTGTAAAGAGCTGCTGGTCTTGAACTTTTTGGCAGAGAATGTATATGTTTAATGTTTTTCATATCCAGGATTTTTTTTTTTTTTTTTAGAAAACGGAGAAAAACATACATTTATCTTCAAAATATATTTCTTGGAACTCACGTAGGATTCAATAGTTGTTTTTCTTTTAAGAGAAGAAGAATGAGCACATTAAGTTAACTGAGCACAAGGAATTGTGAAAATTTAAAAGAGGGAAGAGAGCGAAAAGGACAAGTTTTTACCCATATGACAAAATGAGGACTGGAGTCTAGAGGCACACGGCCCTAAACTGCTACGTAGGCGTCTAGAAAACGCTCACCAAAGGTTTCATGTCTGGCCTTTTCGGTGGCTTCTTTTATCTTCTGGTCATGGACCTGAACATCCCAGGCTTCTGTATCTCCCTGGAATGGAAAACGGGGAGAGGAGTTAGACCCAGATAATTTTATTCTGTTATTAGCGATCCTACTTATCTTTTTTATCCTTGCCCCACTGTCGACGAGGTGTGTTAGGTACCCAGCAGGTCTTTTCATACCTGAATGCTCTTGCTTATGGTTGGTTCTTCAACCTGGCCTCTTAAGTTCCTTCAGAGCTTCCTTCTCCTTCATCTTACTTAACAGATACTCATTCTCAGAACACTGAGAAGGCATCACCTCCTCTGGGAAGCCCTCTCGGACTTCCTCTTCCAGTTCTACTCTGTGCTGTCCTTCCTCACAGCACCAATTCCACGACATTTTTAATGTGACCATTTTAATGTCTGCCTCCCCCATTGGGCCGTAAACTCTGCAAGGTCAAAGATCGCCTTATTCCTCATCTCCTGGTCCCAGGTCAGGCTTGCCACAAAATAGGAACTTTGCCGGCATATGTCAAATGAATGGACAGGAAGGAACCCCTGACAATGTAGAAAATCTGACTCAGAGAGAGGAGAACCCCATTCCAGTTCCCCTTGCCCCACTAACTCAAGGCAAACTCTTCCTCGCTGAAAGACTCAATCTGCTAGTCTGGCGAGTGGGAGTGAGTATTATGTGTTCTGTTAAGGTCTCGCTCGTCCTCGGCAGAGTCAATGTATTTAACTAGTTTTCCCTGGAAAAGCCCGGTGCCATTTACAGAGCTGTTCTTGGATCAAAAGTTTCATTCGAGGTGTTCATCAACAATTCTGTAAAAGCCGCCCGCCTCTCGCACCCCGCCTGCCCCTCACCTTCCCTCCCGGCCCCCTTCCCTGTCGGCCCGAGGGTCTCACCCCGATGATCCTGTTTCTGGCGTTGAAGATCCGTTTCTGCCTGCATAACTCCATATGTCTCCTCTTGGCCAAGCTGAAGTGCTGCTCCAGGTCCTTGGGCTCCACTATCTCCATGACTGGGAATCGCCAAAAATTCTAAGAGGTTTTTAAAATGCGAGATGAAAAGAACAGACGACAAAAAGAAGATGAGCTGTAGCTCGAGCGAGGCTGCCTTCCTAGCAGGGTGGGCGGGTGGGATACGAGCCTGCTCCTCGGGCTTTCTATCTAGCCAGCCCTCTCGGAACAAGCAGAGCGTGAGGAGACCCGGTTTCCTCGGAAACGTAAACAACGCGGTTGCTAAGAAACGGCGCGGCGCTCGCCGAGTTCTCGCTCTGCTCTCGCGAGATCCTGCGAAGCCCTTCCCGCGCTTTTCCCGCTTTCGTGTGAGAACGCGGCTGAGGCGCGCAGGGCGCAGCCATGGGTCGCTTGGAGCTGCTTCTCGTCGAGAACTTCAAGTCGTGGCGGGGCCGCCAGGTCATCGGCCCCTTCAGGAAATTCACCTGCATTATCGGCCCCAACGGCTCCGGTAACTGGGACCCAGAACCCCCCCGCCCGCCCCAGGCGTCCCGGCCTCATTTCGCCCGAGGGGACTTGAGGGCGGCCCCACGGCCTGGACTCGGGCACCTGCCGCCTTCGGGCCCGGCCTCCTCCCGCCGGACCCTGGCCGTCCGCCGCGGCCCGGCCCTCGACCTCCGGCCCTCGGGGAGGCGACCTTTGCCCTCCACCGCAGTCCTCCGCCCTGGGGGCGCCGCGCTACACCCCGCGATGGGGGCGGGGGCCCGGCTGCCGCGCCCGCTGGGGTCCGCCCAGGACCCTGCCCTTCGCCGGGTCCTTCGTGCCCACGGCTTGCTTCTTCTGCCCTCGGTCCGGCCACGCGCCCCGAGTCTAGGATCAAATGGGGGCGCGCGGGAGGAAGCAGCGGGTTCCGAGCCGCCGGGGCCACCTTCTGGGTCGAAGGCCCCCTCCCCACGGGAGCACGGCGACAGCGACGGCGCTGGCCGCGCTTTTACCGCGCTCCTGGTTTACCACCGACCGACGGCTATTCTCCCCATTGTATAGTCGAGGAGACCAAGGTTCGGAGCGGCCCGGCCGGCCCGGTCCGGACCGCCCCGCGCGCTGGGATGGGGAACGCGGGGCCCCGACGGCGCAGGCGGAGTAGCGCCTCGAGTGACAGTCGCCGTGGGCCTTTTCCTAGCGCTGCTCTTCCTTTTGGCGCTCGCAACCCAGATTTTCTCGTTCAGAAACCAAATTTGAGTCGAAAGATGGCCGTTATCTCGATAAAGTAATTTATTTGACAGAGAAGATGTACAGCTAACTGTGCGCCTTCGGAGAAGCAGCCCGGGGCCGGCGGAGTTATCGTGCAACCGCTGTGCCTGAGCTTAGAAATAGTCACATTATCTGAGGATTTCCTTGCCTCTTCTGTGTAATCAGTTTCTTCATTCACACTTTATTCTGTTATCAGAAAGACTTTACACACTTTTGCATTCTTACCACTCTTTAGTCAGGCCGTTCCTGGGCCCACAAGCTGTCGATTTGCACCTTCTAACTGGTGATTATGTGAAGGGTTGCTCGATTCTGTTTTGTGATTTCAACAGTGAGTACCCGCATAGTCGTAAGCTTCGGTCACGACTGAACCTGCGTGCGCATTATCATTCCAGATGCTGTTAAAGTGGTGTTTTGAACTTTTTTAAACTAGTGCCAAATTGAAGTTCAAAAACGATCTCATTTTTCTTAATTAAAAAATGCGTGTTGTGATGTAACAACATATCTTAAGATATTTGTGAAAACGCCTTTACGAATTCTTGCCCCTCGCTAGATCCACATTCCCTGGAAGCTCAGCTCCCCTCTTTGCCAGTCTCTGGTAACCCAGAGACATACTAGGAACCACATGAAGCCAGTTATGGATTATTTTAGCATTGCCTTCAGTACTGTCTCTTCACAACAAAAATTTCTGGCTTACCGAAAACTGAATTTTGCCTAAGCTGTTCACATTCTTTTTGCTATACAAAGGCCAAAACTCAGTATGGTATTCATACTGAGTTTTGTCACAACTAACGGGTGACATTTTATATATATTTATTTGAACACGTGTTAGTAGATCATTATTTTTTTAAAATCTTACAGAATTACTGAAACATTCAGATAGACTGTATTGTTTGTACAGTTTAGGCACAGTGAGACATTTTTATCAAAAAGTGGTAGAAACCCTACCAAAATCTAAATCCCGAGGTACCAGTAGTCCTTTCAAAATATAGCAGGCTCGGAGCCGCTATGTAATTTTTCTACACCACCAACTCCTGCCAGTCAAATATTTCAGCAACCCTAGTTTAGCCCTTAGGAAAATCCTGGATATAGTTAGCCATTATATATATATAGTTAACCCTTATATATATATATATATATAGTTAACCATTATTTATAAAAAATGGGAATAACTGAAATTCAGAGAAGTTAAATGATTTGCCATAGTATAATACTTAAAAGTGGGAGAGAGTTGGGGTTTAGATCCTTGTATTTAGAGCCTTAAATTTAGACAACTTAATACTCTACCATAGCTGATGAATGATCTATGTAAAGTTCAGTCATGTGCATTTTGAATACAGACAAGACAGTACTATTTAGATATGTATTGGCTGTATTTCATTTCTTTGGCCATGGGCAAGGATTTTTATCATTAAGAATGAATAACTTCTTTCTTTTCCCCAGGAAAATCTAATGTAATGGACGCACTTAGTTTTGTAATGGGAGAGAAAACAGCTAATTTGAGAGTGAAAAATATTCAAGAACTTATTCATGGAGCACATATTGGAAAACCTGTTTCTTCTTCTGCAAGTGTGAAAATTGTATATGTGGAGGAAAGTGGAAAAGAGAAAACATTTGCAAGGATTATCCGAGGTAGATTTTTGTAGATGTTTGCTCATGAGTCATTTGATTTTTCAAGCGTTAAGTCAGATTACCTTTTCTACTAGCATAGTGAATCTAGAGATTTCTTTTTTTTTCCTATTTGATAGTAATTTGCAGAAGCAAGTAATAGTACCTGTTTGATTCTCCACTAGGACTCTTTATTTAAGCAGACATATGTGTTCAAATTTCTCTACTGTCAAAGAGCATTTTTCTACCTAGTTATTAGGTTAAAATGTAGTGGGGAGCCTATTTTAAAGACAGACGTTTTGGATATATGTGGTTTGAAAATATTTTCTCCCATTCCATAGATTTTCTTTTATACTGTTGATCGTCTCCTTTTCTGGGCAGAAGCTTCTTATTTTGATGCAGTTCCACTTATTTATTTTTGCTTATTAATGCTTTTGTTTTTGATATTCAAAAAATTATCACCCAGAGCAATGTCAAAAAGCTTCCTTCCCCTCTGGTGTTGTCTACTGGTAGTTTTGCAATTTTAGATCTTACATGTTCAGTCTATTTTGAGTTAATTTTTATACATGGTAAATTTGAGTTAATTTTTATACATGAGATAAGGGTCCAATTTCTTTTTCTTTTTCTTTTTCTTTTTTTTTTTTGCATGTGGATATATAGTTTTCCCAGCACTATTTATTGGAGAGACTATTTTTTCCCCATTATGTGTCTCAGTACCCTTGTCAAAGATCAGTTGTCCATAGATTTATGGATTTCTTTCTGTATTATCCATTCTGTTCCATTGGTCTGTATATCTGTTTTGATGCCAGTACCATACTGTTTTAATTACTGTAGCTTTGTGATATATTTTTAAATCAGAAAGTTTGATGCTTCCAACTTTGTTCTTGTTCCTTGACCATGTTAGTCCATTTGGGCTGCTATAACAAAATATCATGGACGGGGTAGCTTATAAAACAATAAAAATTTATTTTTCATACTGGGTAGCTTATAAAACAATAAAAATTTATTTTTCATAGTTCTGGAAGCTGGAAGTCCAGGATCAGGGTGCCAGAATGGTCAGATGAGGGCTCTCTTCCAGGTTGCGGACTTCTCATTGTATTCTCACGTGGTGGAAGGGACAAGAGAGCTCTGTGGAATCTCTTCTATAAGAGCACTTACACCATTCATGAGGGCTCCACAAGCATGATTAGGCCCCATCTACTAATACCATCACCTTTGGGGTTTAGGATTTCAACATATATGTATTTAGTGGGGATACAAATAGTCAGATCATATAGCACTGTCCTATCTAAAATTGCAATGTCTGTTCCCAGTACACAGAAATTTTCAGTAAGAAATATAATTGTATTAAATTTTAAATAGTTGTTGATATAGGTCTGATATTTATACTTCCTATAACAGCCTTTATTTTATTTTAGGAGGCTGCTCAGAATTTCATTTTGATGATAATCCTGTGAGTCGTTCTGCTTATATAGTAGAGTTGGAAAAGATAGGTATAATAGTCAAAGCACAGAACTGTCTAGTTTTTCAGGTAAGTAACTATAATATATTTCATTCATGATCTTAAAAATATATCACTATATCTTATATGTTGGTGTGCTCTACTGTTTTTAAAAGGGAACTGTGGAGTCAATTTCAATGAAAAAGCCCAAAGAAAGAACCCAGTTTTTTGAGGAAATCAGCTCTTCAGGAGACCTTATAGGTGAATATGAGGAAAAGAAAAGAAAGTTACAGAAAGCCGAAGAGGATGCACAGTTTAATTTTAATAAGAAGAAAAATGTAGCTGCAGAGCGCAAACATGCAAAATTAGAGAAAGAAGAGGTAAGGTGTTATGAAGATGTAACCACAGAAGTGTTGGACACAAAAACTGTCAGAGTTGCCAGATATTGGCATGGAGTCACTAATAAAAATTCTTTTAATTACATAAGACAAGGCCCAATATTCATTACAGATGAACTATTTGATATGTTTTTCACTTTAGGGGTTTTTGTCCCAAGTAAGCAGGACAATCTGAACTACAAAAATGATTTTCCTAACTAAAAATAAGCATGCAGGGTTTATATCTTATATGGTAGAGGCTCAAACTTTTGGATCTTATCCCCTTACCCTCTTAAAAATTATTAGGGACCCCAAAGAGTTTCTGTTCATGTGGGTTATATCTACCAATATTAATTGTATTTCAAATTAACACATTTAAAAATACTTTCATTGATTAAAAATAACAATAAACTCACATGTGTTAAATATTTTTATGAAAATGATTTTTTTCTAAAACTAATTGGAAAGATATTATTGTTCTGCATTTTTGTAATCTTAATATCTAGCTTAATAAAAGACAGATGTGAATTCTCATATCTGCTTCTGTATTAAATCTTATTTGAGTTAAGTCCTAGCTGCTTTGCTGACCATTGGTTTCTGCACCATCAGGGCAGATATCAACACAATAAAAAAAGGCAAATAAAGTCTTAGTATTATTATTAAAATAGTTTCAACCTCGGGGACTCCCTAAAAGGGTGTTGGGGATCCCTAGGAGGCCATGGCCACACTTTGCAAATGCTGTTCTGTGGTATTTTCTTGGTACTCTTCACAATACCTAGTATAGTGCCTTCTATATGGTTGATAATTACTTGTGTTTAGAGTGATCTAAAATTTTAAAATGCAAATCAGATTCTGACTTTTTTGCATAAAACCTTTTCCAGTGCAGTGCTTTCCACTGAGAATCCAATCTCCTTATCCAGCCTTCTGATTTGGTCCCTATTCACCTCTCAAGCCTTAACTTCCTCTACTCTCCTACCACATTGACCTTTATTATTTATTGAACATCCTATACTCCATTCTAGCCGGGAGCTTTTGCTATTCTCTCTGCCTAGATAGCTGTATGCCTAATTTTTGCATGGCTGATACTCATTCAAGTTGTCATAAAAAAGCCATTTTCTCAGGCAGGCATTTGCTGTCCATGCTCCCAGTCTAAATTAGCACCCCCTATATAGTACTGTCTCATTACCCTATTTTGTTTTTTTATAGTACATATTGCAATATAATAATATCTTGTTTATTACTTGTTTTCTTGTTTACTTTCTTGTCATCCCACCTGCTCTCATTAGAATAACTAGGTTATAAATTTATAGGAGCAGAAACTGTTTCTATCTTGTTCTTCAGTATAGTCCCAATACAAAGAACAGGGCCTGGCACACGGTAGGCAATCAAAAAATATTTGAAGAAATAAATGAAAGGTAGATGTGTTCCTTATTAGTGATGCTTTTGTTTCTTCATGTTTTTGGCATGTGTGTATATGTCCTTGGTTTTATCAGGGGAAAGGGGTGGTATCTGAAAGACTATAGTACTCATATTGAAATAGCTCATATAAATGGAGAATTGCAGGACTTTAAACATAAGGACAGAATAGTCCAGCTTTCTCATTTTTTACAACATCCTGGCAGATGGCTGTTTACCTGTTAAGTGGAATACTTCATTGATTAGGAGCTTTCCTCTCAAGAAAGCCCATTCCTTTATTTATTCATGGTATAAATGCTAAGGAAATTCTCCCGTTTCACGTATAATTTAGAATTTTAATAGTCGTATTAGTTTTCTTAGAAAAATTACATCCTATAGCAGGAATTTTACCTGAAATAATTGATTTTAGAGTTACTAGGGACCTTAAAAGTCGTATAATTTCCTTTCATTTACAAATGAGGAAGTCGATGTCAAAAATGTTAATGGACTTGCCACACTGTGAGGTCAAGACAGAAATGGGGCAAGGACCCAGGTTAGTGGTGCCACTTCAGTGTTTATACTGCCATACCACTGAGTGTATGAATATAAAATCATTTACCAGTTATTGGTTTGTTGTAAAAGTGTATCCAGAAACCTTCTCCAAATAATGCCACTTTTGGCAAGAACACTGTTTCTTAATGATATAAAGAATCATTCATTAGATTATTTGTTGGCACCATGGCTAAGTTTATGAAATGTCAACTTAAACATGTGCCCATTTAACATGGTTGAATTGTACTGTTTTGTAGGCAGAACGTTACCAGAGTCTCCTTGAAGAACTGAAAATAAACAAGATAGAACTGCAGCTTTTCCAACTGTATCATAATGAGAAAAAAATTCATTTTCTGAGCACTGAGTTAGAGCATATGAATAGGGACTTGGGTGCCACAAAAGAGTCTCTTTCTCATCATGAGAACATTATTAAAGCCAATAAAAAGGAACACGGAATGCTAACTAGACAACTACAACAAACAGAGAAAGAAATAAAGTGAGTTTTAAAAAGTAGTTATTAACAGTTGGACTCTAGATCAATAGAGTGAAAATAAAAGTGACATTTTTAAAGCTGATTTTTTAAATAAACTTTTTACTTAGGAATACTTTCAGATATACAGAAAAGTTTTAAAAATGGGGTAGAGAGTTCTCATACTCCCCACACTCAGTTTCTCCTCCTTATAACATCAAACATTATTAGTATGATACGTTTGTCAGAATGAATGAACCAGTGTGGGTACATTACTATTAACTGAAGTCCAAACTTTTAATCTTGTTTTCTATTTTTCACCTATTGTCCTTTTTCTGATCCAGAATACCATATTACATTTAGTCATCACATTTCCTTAGGCTCCTCTTGGCTGTGACAGTTTCTCAGACTTTGCTTGTTTTTGATAACCTTGACAGTTCTGAGGAGTATTGGTCAGGTTTTTTGTAGACTGTCCCTCCACTGGAATTGTCTGATAGTTTTTCCGTAACTAGACAGGGTTTATTGGTTTGGGGAAGGAAGAGCACAGTTGTAAAATGCCATTCTCATCACATTATATGAGGGATGTCGACATATATTAGATGTTATGTGACATATCATCTATCTAACATACTGTAATATCAACCCAACATCACTGTTGATGTTAAACTTTTCTTGCTTATCTATAACCTCCCACTCTAACAGTGAGAAACCTGGATTCTACAATCTGCCATTCATTTGCTCAAGTGTTCAGTTCCTGTAATTACGGATGGCAGTGTCAGAATTGTTAATAACCCATACCCTCAGGGGAAGTAGAGTATGATGCTTATGTATAATGCCTTTTGCTTTTAGTTTTAACAGACCCCACTCCTTTCTAAAGTTACTTAGTTTAGCACCTTTTCTCCCCACTCCCTTCTGTAAGGTGGTTTCATATATGTAATACAGTTAGATTCTTTTGTCACATTCTGTGTTCCATGTAGGATCCATTGGCCCCCTAAATAATTTTTTTTAATTTGCATACATTAAGATACACTCTTGGTGCTGTAAAGTTTTGATAAATGCATGATGTCACGTGTCCACCATTACAGTATCCTATGGAGTATTTTACCACTTATAAAATTCTCCTGTACTTCACCTGTTCGATCTTCCCCCTCACCTTTGGCAACCACTGATCTTACAGTCTCTGAAAGTCAGTTTTTAGAATTTATTTTTAAGTGTATGATTAGATCAAAAGAACTTCCCTTTATATATTATAAAATTTAATTTCTTTAAAGAAAACTATTTTTCTTTTTAGATCTCTTGAAGCACTTTTAAATCAGAAGAGGCCTCAGTACATTAAAGCGAAAGAAAACACATCTTACCACCTCAAGAAATTAGATGTGGCTAAGAAATCAATAAAGGACAGTGAAAAACAATGTGCTAAACAGGAAGATGACATTAAAGCCCTAGAGACAGAGCTGGTTGATTTAGATGGTGCATGGAAGAGTTTTGAAAAGCAGATTGAGGAAGAAGTCTTACGTAAAGTGCGAGACATTGAATTAGAAGCCAGTCAGGTGAAAAAGTCAACATATGGGAAATCTTCTGTTCCTATTGTTTCAGCTTCTCCTTTTAATTAGAAAAAATTTGAAGGATGACCTCTCTTTCTGATATTTTAAAGAGATTGTCTTTAGAATATTTTAAAGAGATTGTCCTCAGAATCTAAATTATGGGGTTTTAAATTTTTTAGCCTGTATATAGAATCTAATCTTTAGACTGGGCTATTTTTTCTTTATAAGATTAAATGGAATGATAACTTTTTCGAGTTCATTAAAATCATAGGAAATATTTCAAGATGATTACATGATATCGTTTCATAATAGGTTAATTCTTATGTTTTTAAGGCAATCATTTTTTTTCTCATGAATGTTATAAAAACTTAAGAGTCAGATACATATGGCTCTGAAGAGACATGATCACTTAATTGACGGGGAAATTGATTAAGATGATTTAAAATATGAAGTGATGAATTAATATCCAATTTAGTATATAAGATTTAATTATAATAAATCAATAGTAAATATCAAAAACAATTTGTAATTCAGAGTTTTCAAACATTCGGCTAAATTTATCATTTATCTCTTTCATTAACTTTATAATAGTCTTACAATATATATGCTAAAATAATTGTGACTATAAATAGAAAAAGCACATAATTTTCTCTGAGCTTCTCTTCCTTGTGGAATATTCATGAGTTTTAATCCCCTTTTCCTTTTAAGAATTTCTTAGACCTTATAGAGTTGATTTGGAATCCTTTATTGATCTATCTAAATAGTTTTAAATAAGACATTCATTTTATTTTTATCTTACCTGGAGAAGATAGCCAGTTCTCATCTAATTTATGTAAAATGTACTTTTGATAAGACTAAGTATCTGTTAGTAAAGGATGTCATATAAAAAATTTCCTCTCATGCTTCTTTGAGTTAGCAATGTTTAAATGCTTTTTATACAGCTGGAGAATTATAAAGAACTTAAGGAACAAGTAAGAAAGAAAGTGGCTATAATGACCCAACAACTGGAAAAACTACAGTGGGAACAGAAGGCTGATAAAGAAAGATTGGCATTTGAAAAGAGGAGGCATGCAGAAGTTAAGGTACCTTGGTTTGTGCAGTAATGATTTAGAATTATTTTCAAAGAAATTTTCTTACCCTTTTAGTTTTTTGATATATAAGATTTGCATCAGACATGCATCAGGCAATTAATAAAAAATTCTGGATTACCTGTTATGCTGCTTAATGTCATTGAGGTGTTCTTTCCTGGTCTAAGGTATAGGTAGTGCTTCCTTCCTGTAGTCAGTAAGCATTTTCTGTACATCCGTATAGTGATAGGCATGGGCAGATGACATGGTCTCTGTTCTTACATCTATTTTAGTCCAGCGAAGTTAAGAGGAGGATAGTTAAAGGGAAAAAAACAGAGGTATCGTAATAGAGGTGAATGCAAAGCTATTTGGAACAAGAACACAGCCCAAGAGCAGCTCAATAGTCTACATGGAAAGTAACCATCAGGATAGCATTATATTGGTCTGCCTTAGAGTAAGACAGACCTGGCTTCCAGTCAGTCTTGTTCTGTTACTGACCCGTGTAATCTTGGCAAATAACTAAATTATTTAACTTCTCTGGGCTTTGATTTCTTCATTTGTGCAATGAGAATTGGTATATCTACTGCATAGTGAAAGGCAGGTTGAATAAGGTGAAAGTGAGTATGCTAATACACGAGGCATCTGGTCTTTTCCTCTTAAGCCTCATGACCTTCATTTCAACAATAACAAATCATCATACATTCTGAAGTCTGTGGGTCATCCTGAAAATGTGACCACCATTTCTAATAAGAATTGTAATGCGGAAATGGTTCTGAATTATATATACATTTGATTTATAAATGAATATTTGTAATTTAGAGGAAAAAACATCTATTTGCTAGGCACTTTACATTCATTAGTGCATTTATGTTTCACAGCTATACTGTAGGGGAAGGTCTTTGTGCTGTTAGGTACAGATGAAGAAACAGGGTCGGGATTTCATAATGAAATATGTCTCTAGAAATAGGTCTGAAATTTTCCAGAAGCAACAATAATATTATAATGTGTTTATTTGTACATGCTATGTTTATTAGCTCTGCTGTAAACCCAATTAATCTTCAGTCTTACGAGGTAGATATTATTATGTCCTCATCCTGGTTTTTTCTCTTTTCTTCATTTTCTACTTTTGTGATCACTATTCTCATAGCTTACAACTTCATATATCCAGCTGCTTCCTCAGCATCTCCATTCCAGATGTGGAATAGACATCTCAAACCTACATTCTAAACTGAACTTCTGATTTCAGTTCACACCCAAATGTACCCCACACGTAGTCTTTCCCATCTTGGGTGATGATTCAACCTTATTGGTTGCTTAGGCCAGAAACCTTGGAGTTTATCTTTAACTGTTTTAGGAAATTCTGTTGGCTCCACCTTCAATGTATACCAAAAACTTGATCACTACTCTCCACTTTTACTGCTATCACCCTGGTCCAAGTCACCATGTTTTCGTTTGTTTGTTTAGATCAGTGTAGTTACTAGTTTTCTCTGCTTCCACTCTTGTCTCCTCTACAATAGTCTGAGCAGAGCAGCTTAAGTGATGCTTTTACTATCTAATCGGGTCATGAAACTTCTTTTTGAAGTCCTCAAGAGGCTCCCAATCTCACATAAAGTTTAAGTCAAAGTCCTTGAGTGTGCTACATGAACCTACCTGATCTACTTAATTTACCTCTCAAACCTTCCTCTTTTTCTATTCTCCCTCTGGTTCTTTGTGATCTAGCTATACAAGCCTCCGGGGACATATCAGACATGTTTCTGCTTTAGGGCCTTTGCACTGGTTATTCCTTAGCCTGGAACATACTTTCCCTATATTTATTTTTAACTCTCCTACTCTAGCAAGTCTGCTCAAACATTGCTTCCCCAATGAGGCCTGCCCTATTTAAAATTGTAGTCCCTGCTGCCCGGCTCTGTTTTTCCCATAGCATTTATATCCTAACTTTAATTTACATAGTATATTTGTCTACCTTCCCCCTCTGGAATGTAGACTCCACAAGAGCAGGGACGTTCATCTGTTTTATTCACTGATACATCCCAAGTACCTAGAATAGTCCCTTACTGAGAGCAGATAATAAATATTTGTTGAATAAATGAATTCTGTAGATGAAGGAATCAAAGCACGAGATGGCTAAGTGAAATAACTGGGATTTCTTAACACTTTGTCTCCAGAATGAATTTTGTTTTTCTTCTATCAACAATTACTTTATTTTTTAAATTATTTTTTTTAATTTTATTTTATTAGTTTCACGTATACAGTACATTGCTTACACATTTATATAGTTTACAAAATGATCCCCCTAATTGCTCTTTCTCTCATCTGGCTCTCCACCTAGCCAATACATTAATGTTAACTGCATTTCCCTACGCCATGTTCCCCATCCCCTTGACCATCTCTCAACTACTAATTTGTACTTCAGTCCTTCACCCCATTCTCCCAGCCCCCCAACCCTCCTCCCCTCTGGTCATCACCAAATTGTCCTCTGTATTTGTGAAGAATGAATTTTCTTAATCTCTATACTTTACTGCCTTTCATTGTAGTCTCTTTGTGATTTGGCAGATGAAAATACGAACAAATATAAGAGGGGTAGTATATGGTAATCATGTGAGTGGAAAAGACATTTTGTGGAGAAGGAAAACATAGTAACATAGCAGTAATTTTAAAACACTTGGATAATTTGTATTGCATTATAAAATTATACACTGATTTCTGGAAATACTTATTGCACATTTTTGCCTTTGTGCATGCTAATTTTGGAAAACCTTATCTTTTTAAAAAATATTTTTTATTTGTCAAAACCTATGTATCTTTACATGTTAAATTCTATGATTACTCATATCGAAAAGCCTTCCCTAGCTTGCCTTTTCTACCCATCCCATCAAAAAAACCCTGAAAATAATTTCTTCCTTATCTAATCACATTCTTAATCTGTATCTAAGGGATTTTTTTATCAAATTGAAGGAAAAGTACAGTTAGTGGGTATAACTCTGCTAGACTGGAAGCCTCTTAAAGGCAGAGTTCATAATAGCATCTGTTGTAAACCTTGTACTTAGTAGATGTCAATATGTGTTGATTGAATTGCTGTTGTCTTTTGAATACAAAAACACTGGTAGAGGAGGCAAGAACATGTCTGGGTGGAAAGATGAGAAATCGCTAGGTGGTGGGCAGTGCTTGGTTTTCCCAGACAACCAGCATGATCAGCTGGCATCTCAAATCCAGAATGCCTGGTACCAAAGCAGTCTGGTTTTCTCCTAGTCTGTGTCCAGCAGGGCACCCAGGCCCTGACACACCTCCCTGTGGGATGACGGCCGTGGCCTTTTACATTTTCTACAGGAAAGCCTGTTCTTCAATCTAAGCTGTGCATAACAGGTGGTGATCCCTAAGAGACCTACCTGGTATGTGAGGTAGTGACCACAAAGGAGCCCATCTGGCATGACACAGGCCCTGGGAGTGGCCAGAGGAAAGGCAGAGGCAGGTGTTTCCAGTTGACTAAACTCTGTGTTCCTCATTAACTAATCTCGTTTCTTTCTTCTCTGAATTGAATTCTTAAGTGAGATATTAACATTTCAATGTGGGGATTCTAATTTCAAAATGTGTGAGTTCCTAGAGAAAATGAACTGTGTCTTGCTTATTTTTATGACTCTGGCACCTAGCACAGATGTTTGTTCAGTGAATTTGTGTGATAAATGAGTAAAATGAGATAATTATCTTC
Organism: Pteropus alecto; assembly: GCF_000325575.1. Classification (NCBI taxonomy): domain Eukaryota; kingdom Metazoa; phylum Chordata; class Mammalia; order Chiroptera; family Pteropodidae; genus Pteropus; species Pteropus alecto. Next base: position 654,114 of record NW_006440626.1, read on the forward strand.
AGAAAATGTTAATTCCTTTCCATTTGGAAACTTTGGTATTTCTTGTCTTTCCTGATATCGTACACTGAAAAAGAACTGTGTTTTTGTTTTTACTTTTGTACACTTCTAGTTTTAGTGTACATAGTAATGGAATGAGACAGATTAATGTTGCTCTAGTGCACAGGATGAATTAGACGGGGGAAAGGTTAAAGACATGACACCAATTGGAGACCACCACTGTCCTTGGATTGGGTGATAATGTGAATGGAGCAACACTTGTGTGAAGCCCTCCTCCCACAAGCCTACAGATGCCTTATATGTTCCTAAACTGATATAACACTAAGCAACTCCACTGGGATGACAGTCGTCTCTCCCCCCAGACCTTGGCCCTTGAGAGCAGGGGCTCTGTCTCCTTCTTTATTTTATCTCTAGTCCCTAGCACATGGTAGCCTAGCCAGTAAATAAATATTTATGAAATGAATTAGTTTGAGGGACAGATAAGACTGTGTATAGATATTTGAAAATAATCCCGTGGAGTTTGAGTTTACTGGAGTAGACTCCTGGAGGTAAGATATCTAGTAAATGGTGGTACCAGGATTTGAACCTCAATTCTTGTAACTTCAAAACTACACCATGCTAGCTTTTCAAAATTAAAATTTGCTTTTCTGAGTATTTTTTTATGGTTACATTTGATATATTTCAAATTTAGAACAACTAAAGATATTACAGTAAGTTCTAAGCATATAGTAAGAAATAATCAATTTTATTAGTTTTGAGTTGCTATAATTGATTTTAGGTTTCATTTCCTACTTTAGGAAAATCTAAAACAAATAAAAGAACAAATAGAAGATCATAAAAAACGAATAGAGAAGTTGGAGGAGTATGCAAAAACGTGCATGTAGGTATAGTAAAAAAAATATTCCTTGCGGTTTTCTAATTTTCAAGGATCTGGTATATTTGTGGTATATTCATCAAATAAATGCTTTCATAGTATAACAATGTTTTTACTCCATTGTTTTCATGTCATTGTAGATAATTAAAATTGTACTTAACGACATAAATAAAATATTTAAGTGTTAAATATTTTCCAGTAGTGAAACTTAAAACTCTCTTTTGGTATTGATATTTTATAATAAAAGTTATGTCATAAAAACTAGTACAACCTAAGTATTCTACCACTAAGAATTTTTTAAATTGGCATTTATTATTATTAAGCTCATGATGATTGCTCTGGTTATAGTCATCTGTCCTTTGTCAGTATTTAGAAATACGTATCTTTTGAGTCAACAAAGAATGATCAAAATCCCTTTTGCCCAAGTTTGATACTGGATGTATTTTATTGCATTTTTCATCATTTAAAATTGATAGAGCACTATTCCATTCCCCTGCGGTGCCAGACCCGACTATATGGTATTTTGTAATTCCTAAATTTTGGTTTTTCTTTCTACCATATAATTTATGTTGTTGTTATGTAGCGATTGCTTGAAGGAGAAGAAACAGCAAGAGGAAGCCCTAGTGGGTGAAATTGAAAAAACAAAATCAAGAATTTCTGAAATTAATGAAGAGATGACTCTTATTAGAAGTGAACTGCAAAATGCTGGCATTGATAACCATGAGGGGAAACGTCAGAAGAAGAGAGCAGAAGTTCTGGAACACCTTAAAAGACTTTACCCAGATTCTGTGGTAATTAGAATGAATAGTTAATTTAAACAAAAAGGTTAAACTTTTTTATTTGGGATTAAAAGTGTTATTATATGGAAGCAGAATTATTTCAGAAAGTTTTAAGTTTTGTTTTAAATTATTTATATTTAAAATATAATAGTAAATAATTGGGGTAAAATGTAAGTAACTTCCAGTAGTATTATAGATAAATGATTATTGAGGAGAAACATTGACATAAACATGTTACACAGAAAGTCCAAGTTATGGCCAGTATCCCCAAAGGACATGAGTACTGTGAAGTAGTCTGCCCCGCTCCAGACAAATATCCTCAAACCTCATATTCTTCATGGTTTCAATTTTTTTTAATTCTATGTTCAATAGACATCATTGGCATGATTTTATAACAATGAAGTTTTGTTCTCTAAATCTGACTGTGCATCCAGTATTGCTAGTGTATTTCATTAGCCCCAATACAGTAATATCTAATCTGTTGCTTAGGGTGTCAACTTCACAAAATTATTTCTTTTGGTATTGGAGTCTGGCATCTCACTGTCTTGTCCCTAATCCCAGTGTACACTGTGCAGCCCTTATTTCAACGTGGCCTATTTTCAGCATTTGGCAGTTAGCCACTTAACTCTGCTTTGAAACACCTGCCCTTTGGCCTTTATGATGCCACACTCTCGTGGTTTTCCTCCTTTCTGGCCACCTCTTCTGACTTTCTGACTCTTAAATGTTGGTCTTGACTTTTAGATAATGATGGAGGAATAAGGCTCAGTCACAGAATCCTTTCCCCAGTACCAAACAAAAGGACAAAAACTAGTTTTAAAAACCTAGTTCAACAACCAAACAAGGAAAGGGGCTCATACATCTAATGCCGTAAACTTCAGAAAATGATAATAGCCCAGGATTTTTTAAAAAATGAAGTATAGCAATCCTTATTTTTAACTCTGCAGAAGGCAAACGGATAAATTAATTCCTGAAACATCTCATTTAGTATCCCTTAATATAGCAAGAAGCAAATTCATGTCTATTTGTTTCCTTTTGATTAAAATTGTGGATCAGAGAATATGAACCTCTGATGCTCTTAGATAAAAATGAAGTCTTGAGAACTCATTAAATTGAAAGCCATTTCAAAGCCTTCCCCCCAAAATAGGATCTGTCCTCTTCCCCCAAGGTAAAGGAACCTTAATATGGACTATTAATTAAAACTCAGAAGAAAGAGCAAAACTCAGATATTCAAACAAAGCATGTGCACAGCCTTAGCTTAGCTCTCACTTGCCCCTGTCCTCTAAGCCCTTAGATCATAGGAAATAGATCGGAAAATACCTGGGAGGTAAAACAGAAAATACTCCATCAGCTGGTACTCAGAGGAGATAACCATCTCAGTTCTAAGTGAGGCAATCAAAAACGTTATCCACAGCAAATAAAAGGTCTGAACAGAGCTGTCCACATTAAACACAAGCGAGGTGAAAAGAATTGCTATGGCAGCTATAGGTACATATAATAATAGAAAAATGATTTTAAAAGCATTTAGAAGTCAAAGACTAGTCTGGAAGAAGGTTACCGAACAAAATTCCCCATATGTGTTTCGTACTATGGACAATAAGAGCTTGAATTCATAAAACTAGACTCATAGGAGCTAAAACAATAAAATGAAAAGTAAAATATACAACTAAGAAAAATTAAGAACAAACATTACTGAACTAATAAATTGTAAGTAGCGAGGAATGGGTTACACAGCTGAGCAGTGCTGTCCTCGGAGTAGGGCTTGAGTTACAGTTGTCCTCCCTCGTCCACGGGGATCCACTCCAAGACGCCCGGGGACACCCGAACAGGCAGATGGTGCCAAACCCTGTGTATATGTGAGGGATAGATAGATATATATGGAGATATGGATATGGATATGGATTTCTTCAGTAAATTTGTCTTCCGCCCACAAATTTAATGCCTTTTCATCTTAACACTTATCACACACTGTGGCTGGAACTTTCGTAGTTTGAGGTGTGACAGCAAAAGTAGCACACGAATTTTTTTTTTCCCTTCATAATTTTACTGATAAAAGATTTGTTTTTAGTGTAGATCTTAGCATCCTCAGCACAGTTTTATTTTTTTTCTTCATTCCTTATTAAGTCTAGAACTTCCACCTTTTCACTTAAAGAAAGCACTTTTTAGCTTCTCTTTGGCACATCGGAATGGCCAATATCACTACGCTTGCGCTGTGGGGCGACTGTGAAGTAAAATAAGGGTGACTCGAACACAAGCACTGCAGTCCCACCAGTCGATCCGATCATCATCGAGATGGCGGCTACGTGACTAATGGTGTGCAATTTAAAATTTATGAATTGTTTATCGAATCATTTATTTTTGGAATTTTCCATTTAATATTTTCAGACTGTGGTCGACCACAGTAACTGAAACCACGAAGGCGACAACACAGAGGGGGACTACTATAGTCACAGGTGAATGGAGAAGAAAAAAACAAAGCAGGATAATCAATATTAAAGACAATCACGATCAAATAAGAAATTGGTACTCCTGAAGTAGAACCTAGCAAATGAAGAAAGAATCTAAAGTTACGAAATTGAATCTTCAGATATTCCAGGGAGCATGGTTACAGAACAGTTGCCATTCTGACATTCTTAAGTAAACTTTTTGAATTTCAGGCTAATTAATTCTTGACCAATCTTCAGAGCTCTAATACCACTTATTCGTGAGAAACCTTCCCTGACTTCTCAGGTCAACCTGGTTCCTGTCGTATACTCTCAGTGCTCTGTGCTTTATCACAGTGTCTGTTATAACTGTTTTGTACATGTGTATAATAATCGATTATTCATACCCTTTCCCCCCTACTAGGCTAAAAGCTCTGTAAGGTCAGAGAGTATCTGTTTCGTCCGGTTGTTTACCCAGCATCTAGACACCTAGCTTAGTACCTGCATGCAGCGGTGGGGGGTCCTCATGGATTCTTATTTAGTAAACAAGGGGATAGATAAATACTATTGAATTATTGTGGCTTTGTAAGATATTTTAATACCTTAGTGAAACTAGCCCCTCTTCATTACTCTTTTTTTAAATAAAGTGTGACACTTTATGGATATTTCATAAAGAAACTTCCGTCCATTTGAATGAGACTCTGTTAAATTCTGATGTTTATAATTTTACAAAATTAGTTTCTAGTTTACGTTGCTTTGTTACATTGGAAAAAAATGAATTACACGTTCCTCACTAATATATTTGTTATTCTCTCTCTCTCTTTTTTTTTTTTAAACCTAAGTTTGGAAGACTCCTTGACCTGTGTCATCCTATTCATAAGAAATACCAGTTGGCTGTTACTAAGCTTTTTGGCCGGTACATGATTGCCATCGTTGTAACCTCTGAAAAGGTAGCAAGAGAGTGTATTCGATTTCTGAAGGAAGAAAGAGCTGAGCCCGAGACATTCCTTGCTCTAGATTACCTTGATGTAAGAAATTTCTAATACTTAGTATTTAGTAGTGATAAAATTTTGTTGTTTATTTTTTTTTTACGTCAGACAGGTAATGCACCGATGTCATAACCAGGTTTGAGGGACACACATCTCACAAGAGCATGAACACTTAATCATCATGCTTATGAACTATAAAAGGATCAAAATCTTGTCTTTTAAAGTATGTCTTTATTGCCTAAAACTATGGTAGCGATTGAAAAAAATCATAGCTTGTGTGCCTGTCAGTCACTCAAGAGGCTGGTGTTAGTGTATTAGCAGGCAAAAAATAATATCAAGTAGATGCTATCATTTCTTCAATATCTGGTTTTGCCATAATTCTACCTTGATGATTTTGAGGACATTGCTCTGGCCTACTAGCCAGCAATTTGTTTTATTCAATAGCAAAGAGTAGGAGATGGGTAAGACGTACGGCGTGTTGATGAAATGCCAGCCCAGAGTCTCGACTGTAAATATGTGGTCCAGGAAGTAATGTGTCAGCCCTTAGTGGAGCAGGCTGTTTTCAGCCTTGAGGTGTGTATTGAGAGGCCTGAAGGTACCCAGAGTCGAAATTCCTGACACAGGAACTCTGTCATTGTCGCGACTGATATCCTTCGGGGATTTTTTTTCTCTGTCGCACTTTCAAGACCCTGAGCTGCAGGGAGTGTGCACAGTGGTTAAGAGCACATGCCCTAGGCTTGAACTGACCTGAGTGTGAATCTCAGTCCTACTTTTAATTGGTTCTCACAAACTGTTCTTAATTTTCCTGAGCTCCAGTTTCCTCATCTGTGAAGTGGAGGAAGTAGTCCTTACCTTATTAGATTATTGCAAAGCATCGCTACAGGGAGAGTACCTAGCACAGTGCGTGTTGCAGAGAAGGGGCTCAGCAGATGCTAGCTGGGTGCTAATGGTTCAGACACGCCTTTTGCTTATACCTTCTGCCCACTAAAACTACTTAACCTAGTTCATCTGTCTGTTAAAATCCTGTTTTACTTATTTCATGCTTAAGATTTTTTTCAAGGCACACTCATTTTTTAAAAATTTAATACAGAAGATTATAAAGGAAATATTCTTACCTCTCCTCAGTGCTGAATTCCTTAATTTAGATTGCTTCCATACATACAAATTTGTATAAATATATACTCCCAAGTATATACATATTATACACATTTTGGTTGTCTTTAGGGTTTTGTTTTACAAAAATGCGATCATACTTGCTGTTTTTCAGTAATACATTGCAGATACTTTTTTGATCTATTTATAGACCCAATTTAAATGTCATATCAAAGAAGGTACGAAAGTTTTTCTGATCATTTAAATCTAAAATGACTTTGAATTTCATGATGTTTCATATGTGTCACTCTTTTGACACATATGTAAATGGGTATGATCCCCCACCAGACCATAAGATTTTGAGAGCACAGAGCACTTCTCATGCATTGCTTTGTCTCAGCTGGTTAGTGACAGAGTTGGATCTGGAAATTACTGTTTCTGGCTTTTGGTGAGTATACTTTAATAAATACTACATGAGCCAATGGTGGGATATGGTTCATCAGGTTCTTGTCAAACTTTTATTGTATATAAGTGCATACTATTAATCTCTCACTGTCGTGCTTATATACATTTTTTGAGAATGTCCTGAGTATTTGATTTTTATTTTAACATATCTAATACATTAACTACTTTTTAAACCTTTTAGATCAAGCCCATCAATGAAAGATTACGGGAGATTAAAGGCTGTAAAATGGTGATTGATGTCATAAAGACTCAGTTTCCTCAGCTGAAGAAAGTAATTCAGTTTGTGTGTGGAAATGGCCTTGTTTGTGAGACCGTGGAAGAAGCAAGGCACATTGCATTCAATGGACCTGAAAGACGGAAAGTAAGAGGCTTTAGACCGCACTTTTGGATAATTTGAAGCAGTATTTGTAAGACTAACATCTTATACACACAAACGTAAATGCTTTCATAGAACTCTTTTAATAAGGAAAAAAAACATAGAACCTAAGATGGTAATGGCTTCAGTAGTTTTTATAATGTTCAGTTGAATTTTAAAGAAAACTAACTTCTGTAGCATTTCCCAAGATCATAAATTATATTTTGGAAATTAGATTTATTATAATAATACTTTAAAGCAGTTTATTTTTTACTTTTCATATAATAAATGTCTTTGCTCGATCTCAATATTCCTTGCATTTACATATATAGTACAAGTGTTTGTGAATGTCAGCAAAGATTTTAGGCGCTTATTTTATAATCTGGGTTAATTCTTTCGTAGCTTAATGGAGATACAGCTCTCCTTTTACACATTCAAGGTTTTAACACATTTGAAGTTATAGAAATAAACAACTGAAATGAGGTTACTGAATACTAATCTCTCAAGGAAATAATTTTGGTTTTAAAAATAAATATTACTTTAGTCTCAGTTGATTAGAGTTTGTATTTAGTTAAGCAATGTTTAATTCCTCAGATTATCTGACAGTTTTTTTAAAAACTACATTTGTGATGAAGCGTTACAGAGTACCTAAGGGCATAAGCTATGAAGTAAGACCAGTGATGCTACTTAGTAATTAATTATGTGACTTTAGACAAGTTTTAACCTCTAATTTTAGTTTTTTTCATCTAATATTGGGGAAATAATAGTACGTGTTTCATAGAGTTAAAAGGATTAAATTAAGTAATAGCATGCAAAATTCTATTATAGTGCCTAGCAAATAACTTTCAAAAAGTAGTAGTCATTTTTTTATTTACTAGTAATTAAAACATTTGATCTGGAATGTCTAGTATTGCAAATTAACACAAAAGAGGCTATTCTTATGAAATGTAGTAATTTTCAATATTAAATTGTCCGTCTAACATGATTAACTCATATTTTAGTACTTCTGTCAATAATAATCTTAATGATAATGTAATCATAGTCTTAGTAATCACTGCCATTGATTTCTATATATTAAATTTAAGGAGATACAATAAGTGAGCTACTAAGCTATCTTATTTTGCTACCTAATTATGCTAAAATTTATTTTTGTATATTTGTAAAATATATTTTGTAAAATTGATTTTTGAAGATTTGTGTGGTCAGTTTAAAGAAGTCACATGAAGATAAGACTGTTTATTCTTTCTTTCATTCAATAAATATTAATGGTTTATATCTATTCACAGTAAGATGAAAGCCTTACTTACCCCTTTAGGCTATATCTTGTTCTTATCATTATTTCAAAATTTTAACTAGCTTTGTCATTTGTATCTTAAGTATATTCTAGGGGTTTTATCTTCTTCCTATTATTATTCCACATAAAGAATTTTCTCTGTGCTTTAGGATGCATAAAACATTTGGATAGATGTCACATTTTCACAGATATTATCTGATGTCTTCAATCTGTGCTTTTGGTTTTCCATGGACTTCCTATCTTTTCCTAAACTTGATACCATATTTTAAAATTTTTTAATTCAAACACTGCAAGTGACATCACAAAATGATATTTGGTTTAGTTTATAAACTACGTAGAGTATATATAAACTACATAATATAAACTATAGCAGATCTGCTAACTATAATTTGATCAAGACTTTTATAACTCAATTTAAAAATATTTTTTAAATTTATGTAAAAAATTTTTTTTGATCTGGTCTTTTTAAATACATGTGATTATTCTATTTATTCCTCTTAACCAGAGAAAACAGTTATTTGCTTCCTCTTCCCATAGACTGGATGGTTGTTACTCTAAGTAAAACATATGTAGACAGATCTATTTATGCTTTGACCTTTTAATATGGCATAGCAAAAATCAGACCTAGAAAAGTATCATTAGCTGGATAATTTGTGAAAAGATCATTTTTTCCAAGGGTTACACATATTAAACAAGAAAGAATAAAAATGTAGTATACAGTAATTTGTAAAAACTGGGTACCATCTGGAATAAAATATAACTGAATCTAAACTTCATACCTTATATCAAATTACATTCCATATGGATTAGAAATGTAAACATAAAAATGAAACTATAAGGGTACTTAGAGAAACCATGGGAAATTTTATTTTTAATTTCAGATAGTAATACCTTTGTAATATGACAAAAATCCCAAAAGCTATTTAAAAGATGAGTAAATTTACATAAACATAAAAAAATTTCTGCATGGCAAAAACTACCATAAACAAAATCAAAAGACATGGCAATCAGGGAAGATATTTGCAATTCATAGTAAACAGTAAATTTGCCTACAAATCAATAAGAAAAAGAACAAAAATATAGAAGAGTGAACAAAAGATATGAACAAACTTATTTTCATAAAAAGAATGTAATTGCTCTTAAATATGAAAACTTGTACCAAAAATATGGGAAATGCCCATTAAAAGTACAACAAAATACTATTTTCACCTTTCAGATTGATCAACATCAAATGTTTGACACCTCTTTGTGGGGAGATGCCCCTCGGTACCCTTTTGTATCTTTTGGATTTTGAACATGTGAATATCTTACCCATTTAGAAGTAAAGGAAAATGTTAAAGTATATTTTTCATGCCAGTGAAAGGCAACTTTAAAAATATGTATAATCTATATAACACAAAAATTATAGGAGAATACCTTAATAGCTTATAACACTGAAACAATATTTCTTAAAACAGCTGAAGTTGGTTCAGTGGAATGGTTGGTTATTCCACAAAGTTTTTGATGCAAAGAATTAATTTTTTATGCAGCCCGTACTCTCTAGAACTTTTATTTAATACTATTTAAAACTTTCTCCAACTCTTTATTTTATATGAGATCCCCATTGTGCCAGCCAAAGTATTTTTCAGGAAAGTGACCCCTAAGATTGGCATGGGATTACAATACTGAGCAACTAATATAAGCTATAAATAAATTGTAGTCTGGAAATAAAAATATGGTGCTTCCAGAATAGGAATTTAACTGTGAATGTAATGAAAATAGGCTATTTGAGACTACATTTACTTTTAGGAAAACATTTTTTAATAAACATAGACACTACTGAAAAAAACCTAAGATCCATAATTTTATAAATTGTTTGCCCACTGTGATTTTAGAATTGAAGAGGGCATGTAACATGATAGTTAAAAACATGGCCATAGATGTTTGACCAGCTTGGATTTTAGTTCCTGTGTATGGCAACCATACCCTGGGAAGATCTAGTGGATATTATGCTGTATATATGCAGCTGCCATATAGACCCTGGCGTGCTTACTTCTGTAATTGTGAGAGAGAAATCAACTAAGTTTTCTGATAAGTGTAATTAATTTAATCCTAACTAGTGTCTCTGATAAGATGGGATGATAGCTTTCACCTCCTCAGGAAGTCTGTGGACCTCCAGGCTTTGTTAGAACCTCTCAGAATTATGCGTCCAGATTACTCTGAGTTTACGTCTATCTTCTCATCACTTTATACTGTGATATGTTTATATGTTACTTTTTCCTAGTAGCATGACTCTCTGAGGGTCAAAAACATATCTCACTCCCTTTGGCCACTTCAGTTCCCAGTATAAAATGCCTCAAACAGTGGTCACTCAGGGAATGTTAGTTTGAATGAAGGAATAAATGAGACTCCTTTTTGTTGGCTTTTTTTTTATCAGCTCACATTACGTAGTTTTAGTCTTCCACTGGTGGTCTCCTGCTTTGACTAATTAGAAACATTTACAAAACCCTGAGAATTACTTTTATTTATTCCATAAAACAATATGCTTACTTAAGGACTATAACTTCAAGCTATTTTATATCTTTGACTCCATTTAAATTTTTTTCTCAGTCCCAGTTTCATATCCATTTTGGAGAATGTGTTATTTTTGGGATGCTAAACCTACTAAGGCTGTTTTTGTAATACACCATTGACATGTGATGTCAAATTCTTCTAAATACAGGAGTATATCATGTAAAACTATTTTATATTAAATATAAATATTCTTAATTTTTTCTTAATGTTGAAGACGTTTGGAACTACTATACAATTTATTTTGAACCTTTTTAATTGTCTAGAATTGCTTTGGGCCCTAGCAAAACAGGGTTTTGTATTTGTGGTTTAGTGGTTGGTGTCCTTCATAAGCTAGGTTTTTCTCATCTACAAATTCTCAGCTATAAAAATTGCCTTATTATGTCCTGTTTTTATGTACATTTCTTCACGGTAAAATATTTTTTAATTTTACAGACAGTAGCTCTTGATGGAACATTATTTTTAAAATCTGGGGTGATTTCCGGAGGGTCAAGTGACTTAAAATACAAGGCTAGATGCTGGGATGAGAAAGAGTTAAAGAATTTAAGAGACAGAAGAACCCAGCTAACACAAGAATTAAAGGTAAATCCATGTTGTAAAAGTTGTAGAATGTTAAGTAGAATAATTGTGTATTTAAACTAAAAAATTTTGGTAATGAAAGTATCATGCCTCTAGTTCTTAAAAATTCAAATAATGCAGAATGGAATAAAGTAAAAATAAAAATCTTTTCCTTACCCATGCTGTATTTCAGTAGTATTTGCTAAACACAGTTTAGTGCATAGCCTCTGGAAATTTTCTCTGTGTATGCAAGTATACGTATTATTTTCCTATTTGTTTTGTAAAAGACTTTTGCTATAAATAGTATTTGCAACCACTTTTTCATTAATATCATAATCTGGACATATTTTCATTTTATTTATATATTTATTTTTTCATGTTTTCATTTTAGCATATAGAGAACCATTTTATTTTTAATGAATCCTACCTGATATTTTATTGCATAGATTTTATTTATTTAACAAATCTCCAATAATGGACATTTCATTTTTTGCTATTACAAATGTTGCAGCATTAAACATTCTTTAGAGAGGGAGAATAACATACTACTTAAGAGTATGAATTTGGTAGGCAACACTGCCTGAGTTTTCATCCTGGCTCTGCCACTTACTAGCAGTATAACTTTACAAGGCACCTAACCGCTTTGTACCTTCGTTTTTCCATTTGTAAAATGAGAGTAATAAAAGTACCTTCCTTTGAGGGTTATTTTAAGGATAAAGTCGGATAACCCAGACAAAATGCTTAAAAAAATGTGTATGTAAGCACTATATAAATGTTTGTTGTCATTATTATTATATATTTGTTTATATGAATATATCTCTAAGATGAATTCCTACATGTGGAGTTTCTGGGTCTAAGGATATGTTCATTTAAAACGTTGATAAATATTACTAAATTCTGATTAAAAGAAAATCTGTAGGAGAATGTCTGAGTCCCTAGATTGCAACACTAAATATTATTTGCCAACCTCATTAGTTAAAAAAAAAAAAATTGCATTTCTTAAATTATAACTGAGGGTGAGCATTTCTTCATGTGTTTTGGGTTTTTTTATGATATTTTCTTCTGCAAACTGCTTATTTCCTGTGCACACTTTTCTATTAGGTTGTTATTTTATTATCTGCTTTAAGAATTATTTGTATAAGTAAATTAGTCCTCAGTCATATGTTTGTTTGAATTTTTTTGTCAGCTCTATTAGGGTATAATTTATATACAATAACAGTCACCAATTTTAAGTGTATGATTCAGTAAGTTTTGACAAATATAGGTAGCTGTGTAACCACCACTACAGTCAGGATAGAACATTTTCAACAACCCCCCAAAATTCCTTTGTAATCAGTCCCCTCCCCGGCCCTCTGGATCCTGACAACCCAGTCTATCATTATAGTTTTTTCTCTTTTAGAATTTCATATAAATAGAACCATATAGTAAGTAGTCTTTTCTGTAATGCTTTATTCATTTAGCTTAATGCTGTTGAGATTCATGTTATATGTATCAAAAATTTATTCCTTGTTATTGTTCAGAATTTGTTTGACATTTGAATTTCTGTCATGCATGCGTTTTTAATCTTTATGTAGCCAAATTTATTAATCTTTCATAACTTCCGGATTTTAATGTCATGCTTAGAAAGACCTTATTCTTTCTGAAGATCTCAAAAGGAAACATTAATTTAATAATGTTTCCTTCTAGCGCTTTTATGTAGTTAACATTTATATTTATGTATTTGGAATTCATGTTGACGACTAGGGACTGAGCTTTATTTTTGCCAACTGACTTGCCATCTTATCAAGTATCATTGGTTGAATATTGTAATCCATGTTTCTTGAAATGTCAACTTTAATAGATACTAAATCAGTAGAATGCTTTCAGATTATTTTTTTCCTATTTAGCTTTCTTTATGTATACGAATGACCAGTTTTTAGTTCAAGGAAATATTCTGGCACAATTAACTCAACTAATTTTAATCATTTTCTGTAAGCATAAGACCACATTTTATGTTTTGGTCAAAGGTGTGGAAATATTCAACATTTTAAAGACTTCACAAATTTAGTCCTAGGCACAGAGAAAGTTCTAGGAAAGTGGTAACTTGGAGTGAATCTCGTTTCCTACCCATGTCTATGCTGAACTCCCACCTGTGTCTCACCTGAATCTAGTGGACGGCCAAGTATGAGTGACAGCTTGGGTTTTGGGGGAGATTACTACTTAAAAATGGTAAAGATGGTAAATTTTGTTATGTGTATTTTAGCACAATTAAAAAAAAAGACTATAGGACCAGATGGGCTTACAGCTGAGTTCTATCTAATACAATTCTCATGCTATTTAAGCCATTCTAGATTATAGAAAAAGCTGGAAACTTCCTAGTTTATTTTAAAAAGTTCGTATAACTTTAATATCGAATATTATGAAGATACTACAAAAATAAAACTAAGTCTTCGCTTGTGAATATAAAGGCATAATTTCTAAATTAAATATCAGTATACAGAATTCAGCAATGTAATGAAATAAAAATACACCTGACTGAATAGGATTTTTTCCAAGAATACATGGGTGTTTTAATAGTTGAATGATCAACATAACCCATTACATTAACAAGTTGAAGACAGGGAAAAAACTTCTATGATCTTATGTAGAAAGGGATTTGATAATGTTTAGCAGCTAGTCCTGATTAAAGTACTAAGTGAAAGAGTAATTGGTGGAAATTATTTAGATAAAATAAATAGCTTATATCTAAAACTAACAGAAATAATTGCTTATGTGGTAATACATTAAAACCATTTTAGTTAAAATCAGGAAATAGATATCTGCTATTACCATTATTATTTAATTTTAACTTGGAAGTTATAGTAAGTATAGTTAGACACAAAATGAAATAATTTGTATAAATCCTTGAAAAGAAGAGAAAAACTAACTTTTTGCTCATAATAAGATTGTAGCTTAAAAACTACCAAATTTAATAAGATGAGAAGGCTATGTAAATAAACAAAACTGTAGTTTTCTTCTATACTAGCAAAAAACATGTAAAAATGGAAAAATATTTTGCTCACAATAGGAATAAATATAAACATAAAGGCACAGTAACTATTTTTAGAAAACTAAAACTTATTGAATTACATAACAACTGAAAGGAAAGACATCCTATATTCTTGGGTTAGAAGTCTTCCAATTAATATATAAGTTGAACACAGTTTTAATTAAAATACTACCAAGGATTTTTTTAATTTGATAAATGATTTCCTAACCCTTACAAACAAAATATTTCCAGAGATTAGTAAAAAAATATACTACAAAAGAGAGTGAGATAGACCTCCTCCTACCAGCATACAGAATACTGTGCAAAGCCATTGTAATCAAGTCGTTGTTATATGGTATAGGAGGGGACAGACTAATAATAGAATAAGAATTCCAGAAACAGAGCCTAGCATATTTGACAACTTAGTATATAACAAAACGATGTTTGAGTTTGGTGGGGGAAAAGATAATTTAATAAACGTATTGGTACATCTAGAGAAAATAACTTTTTGCCCCATATTATAACAAAAATAAATTACAGATTAAAAACTTGAATGTAAAATAATTTTTAAATGAGGATACAAGCCATGGTATACATTTTTTAAAAGTTTAAAACGAAGGCTGTAGGTTCCGTGCTATCAAAGAACTTTTTACAAATTGACAAAAAAGAGAAACCATAATAGAAACATCTGGGCAAAGGATAGAATTAGGCAGTTCAGAGAAAGAAATCCATTTGGCAAGTAAACATGAAAAAGTGCTCAATATAGAATATAGTACTCAGGGGAATATTAATTAAGTTAAGATTACTTCATACCTATCAGTAAGACTTGGAAAAATATATATGCTGGTGGAGATGTGAAGAAACATGCTCACGCATTATTTCTAGAAATGTGAATTGTTACAGCCTTTGGAGAAGCAATGGGCACCAGCTTTTAAAATAACATGAGTACCTTTGACCTATCAATCTCACTCTGGGGAATCTATTGCATTGTTTGTGGGGGTAAAAACCTGGAAACAAAGTGAATGTCCATTATTTAGAGAATAATTGAACAATCATAGTACAGCCACACTCTGGAATAATATGCATCCTTTAAAAGAATGAATTTAGAGCTTTATTGGTTGACTTTTGAGTAACGGTGAGAGAAGCTGGAGGCAGAAAAGCTCAATATGATCCTAAATTTGCAACATAAGACTGAAAAAACAACACTGGTGACTATGTATACAAATGTATTCATGTTGTAAGGACTTGGAGTAAAAATATAGAACATGTACTATAGAGTTAGTTTGGTTAAGTAATAGGGTAGGTGAAGGACGAAGGGAATGAAGGAGGCGAGCAAAAAGACCAGGAGCGCTAAAAGCAAGGCAGCATTTGTCATGTGATCCCATTTATGTGCCTCGGGTGGAACAGACACTCCCATTCCTCAGTTTTCATGCCTGTTTCTTGTTAGGAAGTGTGTTAGCTTTTTGAGGATGCTGTATGGTGTCTTGGTTACTTGATTACTCCTGATGGCTTAAGTTCTTAACTGCCCAGAAGAAGGGAGGATGGAGTGTGGATAGGGTTATATGTAAAACATCAATGAATTATGACATACGAAAGCACTTTGAAAAGTGAAAGTGCTTTTCTTTTGTGAAACGTTCTCATATAATCCTCTTCCTCTTTAGGATTTAATGAAGATACTTCGCAAGGAAGCCGATTTGAAACAAATACAGACTCTAGTACAAGGAACTCATACACGACTCAAATATTCGCAAAGTGAACTGGAGATTATTAAAAAGAAGCACCTTGCTGCTTTTTACCGGGTAATATAGATTTACATAAAATTTTGTAGAAATTAGAACCAGAACATAGAATTTCAGGAGTTATATTTATATAGCACCATATTATTTTTACACTTTACCCCATGATTAAGATTGTATTATGGTCATTTAGTTACTTTATTTTTATGGTTGTTAGTCTTGTTATACAATTGTACCTGAATTTACCTTACCTCGTAGATTCCCTTTTTATTCTAAAAGATGCCTATTATGTGTTTGGCTTCACTATAGAAAGCTAAAATAGCCATGTTAAAAAGTAAATCTTTTCTCTTTTGTAACTAGGAACAATCTCAGCTACAAAGTGAACTACTCAATATTGAGTCTCAATGTACTATGTTGAGTGAAGGAATCAAAGAACGGCAACAAAGAATTGAAGAATTTCAGGGAAAGATAGATAAGGTCATGAATGATATATTTATTACAGTTTTATACCAGATACCAGATTTAAGATTCTTGAATATGTGCTAAAGCAAAATGTGATAAGTACTCAGCTTTACTGGTTTGTTACGTTAATTTTCTGGTGTCTTTTGAGAATTACTATTATTCATCTCAAGAGGCAGTGACCAGTGCGTCGTTACTCTCTTCTGCTCTCCAGCCTCTCCTTGCTCTTTGTAAAAGTTACAGCCTCTTCTTTCTCCCACTTAACACCAGGAAAGAAAGAACTTTGTCATTCGGATTATCTTTTGAGATTACTCATTCACTCAGTAATTATTTCTGGTACATTTATTGTATTTGCCAGGCACAGTGCTTGGCTCTGGGGCAGCAAAGATTTGGCCATCTAGCCTCTGCATACAAAGTGACAGGAACTTTCTGGTTTAATTCATTCCACTGTTGCTTATCTTTAATCCTTAGAAAGTGTCACACTAACACTCAGTAACTTCCACCCCTTGCTTTTATCACACTTCTATTATCACCTTAATCATCTCTTTTCTAGGTTAAATGCCCCTAATTCCTTAAGCTTTTACATTTAACATGGAATGAAGACCAGTTCTGGTGACTATCCTCTGGGTGCTCTGTTGTTTGTCAATGCCCAGAAACAAGCATAATGTCAAAGTACTGTCTGACCAGTACAGAGTACCATGGACACTACACATAGAATTGTAACTTTCTGCATTTGGATTATCTGCTTACATAAACCATAGCTTACTATTGTATCAATATTCATATTTAATTTATATTCATCTAAAATCCAAAAATTTTTAACATATCCTGCTGTTAAAATAGGTCTCTTTATCCTATAATTTTACGTAAATGCAGGGCTTTAAAAATATTGAGGTTAAATGTTCCTTTGTTGGATTTGGCTCATTCTAGATTTTTAAAATCTTTTTGAATCTTAATTCTTTGCTCTAGTCCTCTTGGCTTTATACTGCCTAAGACACTATATAGATTACTCATATAAAGAATATTTTATTTGTTTACATAAAATACATATTGGTGTGGCTAATGTAATTGAAATGCTTCCAGTTTTGCTTTAAACATTTCAAAAAAAACAAAACTCTTAATAAAACTAGTTATGAGCTTTCTTATTTAATTTTTAGAATAAGAAAGTTGAAAATAGATGGATGTAATTTATTAAGTTAACAAGAAAGCACTGGCTCCTCAGAGTACAATAATGCTTGTTGAGATTAGTTTTTGGCCTAATCCAGGAAAATCTTGATGGGAAAAACTTAGATTTAAGTATTATCTCTATACTTCCTTAAAATTAATTATTAAACCAATCATTTTGAAATAAAAGGTTGAAGATGATATTTTTCAACACTTCTGTGAAGAAATTGGCTTGGAAAATATTCGTGAATTTGAGAAAAGACATGTTAAACAGCAACAAGAAATTGATCAAAAAAGGTATTTTTATTTAAAAATGTTGATAAACAGTTTACACATATAATTGTAACTATTATTTCATACTTTAAGGGAATCATGTCTGAGGTCTTTATTTCAGTTCATCAAGAAATAGCAAGTAAACATTCATATTCTTATAAAGAGATCTAATTCTTTTATTTCATAATTTTTTAAAGAGAGAAAACATAAAATAATAGAATGGGGACATAATTACACAGTGGTTATTAAAAGATACCATTTTACTTAGTTCTCTAAATATTTATTTTTGTAGATAAAATATGGTAATTTTCAAGAAATAGTATATTAACAAGGTAGAAAAATCTAAGAAGGCCAGTTACCATAGGAAAAGAAAGTAAAAACGCTTCTATCCACTCCCACCAGGCACAAATCGTTTCACAGATGAATCATCCCAGCAAACTTTAAAGGTGCAGGAAACTTTAACGTCTGATATTTAAACAAATCTTCAATATTTAAACTGCTTCACAGTATAGAAGAGGAAGAAACATATCTTTTTATGAAATGAACATGACGTTGATACCAAAATCCAAAAAGATACATACAATAAGAAACTATAAATCCATTTCACCTATAAATAACTGAATAAAATGAGATTAAATAGAAACAAGAAGTGCAACAAAAGCCAAACAGTATACTGTTATCTGGTGATCCTCATACTAGAAATAAAAGAATGGCTTATATTAATGGTCAAAGGATAAAAATCACATGATCAACTCTGTAGATGACAAAAATGGCACTTGACAAAATTCTGTACCCATTTTCAATTAAAAATTGTTTAAACGTTAATAGATACCTGGGATATGAAAAAATATATCTCATTCTAAATTGGCATTGTGTTTTAATGGAGTGACACTAGAAGTAAAACTAGAGATGATAGGTATATTCGGTTCTCTAACATTCTTCTGAAGATACTAATCAGTAGAGTTAGGTAAATAATATCAATAAGGTATACAGATTTTGAAGGGAGGAGGTAAATTTTTCGCTATGCAGGTTATATAATATGTATCTAGAAATTCCTAAGGAACAAACGGAAACTACTAGAAACAGAGAATTCAGTAATATAGCTGAATACAAATATTAATGTGAATTTTTATTTAAAAATAATTTTAAAATTAATATAAAAATTCGTAGGCTTTTTATTACATGCAGAATACTAGGGAGACAATGTATTGGGAGAAAATATCCCAATTACATTAAAGAGGAAAAAGGTAAAATACTTAGTACTTAGAAATAAACTTGCTAAATGTGAAAGCATATATAAAGAAAGCTTTAATTAAGACAGATATAAACAAACTTGAATAAAAAGGAAAGGCATACTAGTTCTTTTATAAGAAGACTCAATATTATACAGAAGTTGGTCCTTCCTAATTTAATCTATAATTTAAATATCATCTCAAACATATATGGACAAGATTTGTTATTAAATAAACAAGCTGATTTATAGAGTTTACATTCAGAACTAGCCACGAAAAATCTTAAAAAGGTAATGAGAAAGGACTAGAACTCCCATATTTTAAAACATTATATAAAGCTGTATTAAAATTCTGAGGTACTAGCTCACAGAGTCCAGAAATATATCTATAAGGGAAACTCGACTTAAGGGTGGCATTTTATATCAGTAGAGAAAATATATACCTTTCAATAAATCATTTTGGGATACATGTATTAGCAACCTAGAAAAAATGTACTTGGATCTCTCTCATTCCTTAGACTGAGATTAATTCCAGCTGAATCAAAGATTTAAAATGAAGGCCGAAAAACATTAGACTAAGTCATAAGAGAATTTAAAAAAATATCAAATTAAGGAAGATCTTTCGGTATGGCATAAACCCCAGAAGCCATAAAAGAAAAGCTTGATAAAATGCAAATGTATAGAAATAAATTTTTTTGCATAACGAAAGGACCATGGAGAAAATCAGAAGACAAATGTCAGTCTGAAGGAAAATACACACATACAGATAGATTTAGAACGTAAGCGTGGTTGCCTCTAGGGGCGCTGAGAGGATGGGAAACCGATATTTCACTTTTTGTATATTCTTATGCCATTTAAATTTTGTACTATAGGCATGTATTATCTATTCAAAAATAATTTTTTGTATGAAATCTGAATTTAAGTGTACAGTAGTGACGATGACAAAGTTGTATTGCAAGTCAGCAGGTACTCTCTTTCCCAAGATATAGTCACCTTATATCAAAAGTACTTAAGATCATGCAAAAACAGGAAATAAAATATTTATGATTACAGATTATTTAAGATCTAGACTTCACTGTACTTATGCTCATCTAGATGATTATTTATTTCCTATCAGGCACTTCTTTTTTCCTCAGTTTTATATAGCTATAATTGACAGTACATCACTATAAATTTAAGGTGTATTGCATAATGGCTTGGCTTACATATATTATGAAATGATTACCACAGTAAGTTGAGCTAGCCTCTGTCATTTCATATAGATATGATAATCAAATATAATTTTTAAATACAAAAGTAATACATGCCTCTTGGAAGAAATAGAGAAAATGTTTTTAAAAATTAGTCATTATCCCAGAATGAAATAAAATCTATCAATAGTTTGGCCCATTTTCTTTTTTTAATTCTCTGTAATTCTCTCATGGTTCATTCATTTATTCAGTACCTATTTACTGTAAGCCTCCCATGAGCCAGGCACCCTTCTAGCCACAGAGGCTACTACAGTAGACAAGGAGGGTCAAGCCCCTGACTATTATAGGTCCTTTGCACTTTTGTGTACATTTTAGGACCGGCTGTAAGAAAGTTTGCTAGAATTTTGATTAGGATTGTACAGCCAATACATTTTAGGACTGGCTGTAAGAAAGTTTGCTAGAATTTTGATTAGGATTGTATTGAATCTATAGATTGATGTGGGAAGAATTGACATCCTAACAATACTAACCCATAAACGTGGTGTCTATCTTCACTTATGTAGGTGTCCCTTAATTTCGCTTGTTAATGTTCTTTATTTTTCTGTGTACAGATCTTACACATATTTTGCTCAATTTATTTCTAAGTACTTCATTTTTTATACTCTTGATAATGGAATTGTTTCTGATTATCAATTTCAGATTGGTTGTTGATAGTATACTGAAATAAAATTGTTTTTTATAAATTGACCTTGTAGCCTAAAACTTTGCTAAACTTATTAGTTCTAGTAGCTCTTTTGTAGGTTCCTTAGGATTTTTTCCATAAAATGACCATATTGTCAGTGAATTAAAATTTTTATTTTTTCCTTTCCAATTGATTTGGCTTTTGTTTTTTCTTCTTGTCTTCTTATTGGACTAGCTAGGACCTTCAGTACAATGTTGAATAAATAAAAGTGGTGAGCAGACATCCTGCTTTATTCCCAGTCTCAGATGGGCAAAACATGCAATCCTTCACGGTTAAATCCTTAGCAGGTTGGAGAAGTTCCCTTCTATTTCTTGTCTGCTGAAATTTCTGTTATTAAAGAGTGTTGAATTTCGTCAAATATTCTTTCTTCCATCTATTGAGAGGATTGTATGGTTGGGGTTTTTTGTTTATTAGTATGATAAATTACATTGGTTGAGTTTAGAATGTTAAACCAACTTTGCATACCTAGGGTGTGCCCCATTTGGTCATGTCTTCTTAAAATATTTTTGGATTTGATTTGCTAAACTTTTGTTAAGAATTTTTACACCTACACTCATAAGTGTATTGGTCTGTAGTTTTCTTTTCTTGCAGTGTCTTGTCATGTGTTTGTATCAGGGTAATGCCAACTTCGTAAAATGAGGCAAGAATTTTTTTCTGGAAGCTTCTTTAGAATTATATTATTCTTATCCTAAATGTTTGGTAAAATTTGCCAATGAAGCCACTGGGGCCACTCCCTTTCTTTGTGGGAAGGTTTTTAATTACAAATTCAGTTTCCTTAATAGATATAGGGCTATTCAGGATATCTTTTTTTCTTGAATGAGCTTTGGTAGTTTGTGTCTTTCAAGGAATTTGTGTATTTCATCCAAGTTGCCAAACTTATTAACATAAAGTTATTAATGTTCCCTTTTATCTTTTTTAATATCTGTAGGATTTGTACTGATGTCCCCTCTTTCATTTCAGATATTGGTTATTTGTCTCCTTTCTCTTCTTCCTGATGTCTACCTAGAGGTGTCTCAATTTTATTGATCCTTTCTAAGACCAGTTCTTGGCTTCATTGATTTTCAATATGGTTTGTCTATTTCTATATTATTGATTTTTGCTCTTTATTATTTCCTTCCTTTTACTTATTTTGAATTTAATTGACTCTTCTTTTTTTTTAGCTTTTAAGATAGAAGCTTACATTATATATTTTAAACTTCTTTTCTAATATGAGCATTTTAAGTTGTATATTTTCCTCTAAGTACTGCCCTGCTACTTCTGGTTTGTTGTATTTTCATTTTCATTCCATTTAAAATATTTCCTAAAATCTCTGTGATTCCTTTCTATGACCCATGGGTGTTTAGAAGCATCTTGTTTAATTTAACGGATACTGGGATGTTAATAGATATAACATATTTTTCTGTTACTGATTTTTATAGTAATTCCATTGTGATAAGGAATATATTCTGCATCATTTCAATCATTTTAAATTGATTGAGGTTTGTTTGATGGCATAACATGTATTCTTAGTAAATGTTCCATGTGCACTTGAAAAGAATATACATTCTGCTGTTGGACGGGTGCCCTCTGAGTGACGGTTAAGCTGATTGGTATTGCTCAGGTCTTCTGTGTGCTTCCTGATTCTCTGGCTCGTTCTAGCAGTCACAAAGAGGCACTGAAACTTCCAGGTATGCTTTCAGGTCTGTCAGTCTCTCCTTCTAGTTTCAGTTTTTACTTCACATATTTTAAAGCGTCTTGATTGGTGCATGCATATTTGGGATTGTTATGTTTTTGCTGAATTAATCTCTTTATCCGCCTTATAATTCTGTCATATTCCTTGTTCCTGAAGTCTACTTGAACTTCAATAGTTTTTCTTTCTAAAGAATTCTGCCTATCACTTTTTATTGAGCTTCTCATAAAATCCACCTGGAATTCTGATTGAGGTTGCATTGGAGTTATAGATTTATTTGGGGAGAACATCTTCAAAATTTTTGGTCTCTCATCTTTTATCTAATGTCTCTTTATTTATTCTAATTATCTTATCCTTTATAGAATTTAAAAGTTTTTTTCATAGAAATCTGTGTGTTCTTATTAATTCCTAGATATTTTACAGTTTTTTTCTCTTATGTATAGTATGTATTTTTATGATTTTTTTTAGTTGTCTTCCACTAATGTAGAAAAGTGGTATCAAATTTTACACTGAGCAAACATCCGATAACTTTGCTAAACCCTCCTATTACTTTTAGTAGCTGATCCCTTATGTATGCTAGGATGCCTCGCCATCCAATTTGGAGATGGAGAGTAAGTGGTTGAATATATACGTTATGAGTTCAAGGGAGAGGTCTAGGCTGGGAGTGTAAATTTGGGGACGGTTAGCATATCGATGGAACTTAAAGTCATGTGACTAGATAAGATTACCAAGAGAATGAACGTAGCTAGAAAGGCGATCCCAGATCATGTTAACGAGTCAAAGAGATGAGAAGGAACTTTAAGGAATAGCAAGTGAGGAGAAAGGAAAGCTGGAGGAGTGTGGGCGTCCCGAAGCCAAGTGAAGGAGCGTTTGCCTGCCTCCACAGCAGAAACAAATCCCTCGAGGGTTTGTTCTCGGCTTTCCCGCAGGCAGTGTTGCCAGTGGTTAAGAGCGGGGATTCTGTTCCTGCGAAGTACTCATGCTGGCTCCACCACTTTCTGTGCGGATAGCCTTGGGTGAGGTCCTTAACTTCCTGGGTCGTCTGTTAAATAGGGACAGCAGTATGACGTACCTCAGAGTTATACAACTTAAGTGAGTTAATTCGTGTAAAAGTATTTATAACAGTGCCTGGCTTATTAGTAACCTGTCACTGAATATTACTCTTTGTTTTGATCATTACTATTGTTTTGTTATTGTCTTTGAAGCAGTACTATCTAGCATAATATCTGATACCTTTAGTGCTTCAAATGTTTCTTGAACAAATGATTCCATTAGCAGGATATGTGAGGGGGAAAGTTTGGAAAGGGTGAGCTACAGTTGATATTGGAATTTTTTAGAGGAGTTTACAAAGCTGACAAAGTCGTAAAGTGCATCAGGAAGGAACATATTCCTGAATTGCCAAGGATGGAGTTTGTGAATGAATAGTTATTTGAAAACACTGACTTAAATAAGATAAGCACATAAATTGTAACTTAAAGAAAGGGGAGGGAACCTATAGATTATAAAAGATTTAAGAAACACATCCATATGCAATGGATTGATCCTAGTTCAGACAAACCGGTATATATTTTTTTTTAATGAGATTCAGGAAATTTGTCATTGATAGCAATTTGCTATTTAAGGAATTTTTATTTTTATCTATTATAATTTATGGTTTGTAGTAATAGTCACTTCACTTTCAGAGATACATACTAAAATATTTACAGATGAAATTACATGATGTCTGAAATTCTTTTCAGATAATCCAGTAGTGGGAAGGAGTGATGAGTGTGGTTAGGAATGAAACAAGATTGACTATGAATTGATAATTATTAAAGCTGTGTGGTGACTATATGGGAATTCATTATAATATTCCTTCTACTTTTGTATTTATTTGAAATTTTCCATAATAAACAGTAAAAAGACAAAAAGGATTGAAGGACTATGTTTACCACTTTTAATGCTTGACTTTATTAGATTAGAATTTGAGAAGCAAAAAACTCGGCTTAATATTCAACTCGAATATAGTCGCAATCAGCTGAAGAAGAAACTAAATAAGATCAACACGTTAAAAGAAACTATCCAGAAAGGCAGAGAAGACATTGATAACCTAAAGAAGGTAATTAGTAATGGGGGCTGAAGTGCTTTGTCATTGAAATGATGACTTCCTTCATTGAGTAAATATTTGTTGTGCTCCTGACACTTCTAGAAGGCAGGTAGGGGGAAGATTTGAGAACTACTTAAAGTAAAATCTGCACAACTTCACGGATTATTGGATGTTGAAGTGGGACAGGAGGTGGAGGGCGATGCCACAGATGACTTGGGCGGTTGGTGGATGGGAGGAGCAGGTTAAGGAGAGAAAATTCTGGACTTGTGGCACTTAAGTTTCTTATGTGACATCCAGAGAGCAATTTCCAGCAGGTAATTGTTATCAGACATAGTTATCAGGAAAAGTCTAGGCTGGTGTGTGGAGGCAAATTGAAACCACATGTGAGTGGCTGAGACTCCCAGGCAAAGGAAGGCAGTGAAGAGCAGTGGAGCGAGGCTGGAATTCCAGGAGTGGTCCCGTAGGTTATGAAGAGAGCCAGATGGGGCGACATTGTAGAAGCCCTAGAGTTTCAGGAAGGAGGAAGTGATGAGAGTTGTCAAAAAGGTGAAGTCTGGAAAATGTCTGCTTAGTTTGCTACTTAAGAGGTTGTAATAGCAAGAACATTTTCACTGGACAATGGAAACAAGTCAGGTGGCATTAAGCTGAGGACTGAATTGAAGTGAAGGACACAGACAAGCAGATAGCGATTACCAGTTTCCAAGAAGTGTGCAATGGGGACAGGTCAAGTGCCGTGAGAGCTTCAGGCACACGCAGGAAGGGTTTGTCTCAGAATGACTAGCTGAGTTTTAATGCTAAAAAGATGAGCCATTGACCTGATTAATGTAAAAGATGGTGAATCTACAGTGCACGTCATTTCCATTCAGGCTGAAGAAAATTGTCTGCAAGTTGTGGATGAACTCATGGAGAAGTGGCAGCAACTTAAGGACATATTTGTCACTCAGAATTCCGACATTGAGAAAATCCAAGCTCAGATTGAAGAGGAACGGAAGAAGTTTTTGGCTGTTGATAGGTAATTAAGTTTATCAGTTTGAAAGACCATAACCAGAGTTTTAAAAATGTTTACCATCAATTCAAAATTTATCATGGGAAGTTTTATTATTTGAATGTGTATCCTCTGTTGCTTTTGATCCCACATCACACCTTTCAAGCTTTCTCATTTGGAGGAAAACCAGGAAGGGTGGTTAGCTCTTCAGAGTGAATAATTCATTTTGGCCGATGAAAACATGGACCAGTATAAAACATGGTCCCTTATGCTAAATTCCTCTTGACACTGGCATCTTTCCTTTTAGAGTCTCTCGCTAGTCCATTTATGTGACGAAGTGTAGCCAGTGAGGGCTGTGATTCTGTGGCCGATGTCCCAGCTCTGTTTCTTAAGTACTATGCCTTCATTTCTTCATTAGTACAATGGGCATAATAATAGTGCCTACCTCATAGAATAATTATAAGGATTAAATGAGTGACTGTTTATGTGGCACTTAGAACAGTACTTGGCACACGATAAGCATTTGTACTTGCCATGGCGTTGACAATAACACTATGAATCAACTGGCTTGTTAACCACAGTGACATCTGCTTTCCTGCATGATTGACACGACAGTGAGCGCTCACATGAAGTATGCTCTGCTTTTGCTCAGCCTCTCGGCATCCCACACTTTCCCTCACTGCTCAGACCTTCAGTGCTTCAGGATACAGCTAGAGAGTTTGTGTCTTAGATTTTTGAGCACATTTAAAGTTTGTTTACTCTTGATTTTTTTTAAGTTTAAACAGAACCACATCTCTGTCATATTCTTGAAAACCATGTAATTCTTATTTATTTATTTATTTATTTTGGTTCTGTTTCTAAGCCCTCTTTAAAATTCTGCATTATTTCAGCTGGTAAAAGCCCCAAGCCCTCGTTTAAGATAGAAGACATTACATTAGTGGTGGTAGTAAAAATAATTCAGACTTTCTCTTGCTAAGGGACTCTTGGTTTGAGGCTCTAAAATGTAGAGCTTATTCTGAGGGAGAAATACAGCTTGAAAATTTATACAAATTTAAAAATGAAGTAGGAAAGTACTATATTGTTGCTTGCCTGATTC
Organism: Pteropus alecto; assembly: GCF_000325575.1. Lineage (NCBI taxonomy): Eukaryota > Metazoa > Chordata > Mammalia > Chiroptera > Pteropodidae > Pteropus > Pteropus alecto. The sequence goes on from NW_006440626.1 coordinate 681,125, forward strand.
AAGTAAGAATGCTCATTCTTGAATAATTCTCCCTTAGATTAGCTAACTACATTCATGGCCTTTCTCAGGAGTGTTAAAGTTTAAATTGCAAGCATCAGCGAGATCCCTCTAAAACTTATAGCACTCATAGGAAAAAATAATTTTTCCATGTAAGTTTACAGCACATTTTTCTTCTTTGATGAAATTGTATAAAACAAGATATAATCACGTTTTCATATCTGTATATTTACAGGGAAGTGGGAAAACGGCAGAAAGAAGTTATAATCCTTCAGTCTTCTCTGGAACAGAAACGGCTAGAGAAGCATAATATGCTGCTTGATTGCAAAGTTCAAGACATTGAAATAACTCTTTTGTTGGGGTCACTGGACGACATCATTGAAGTAGAGGTACTCTAGCAAACGATTTTAAAGTAAGCGCGGTCGTGGGGAACTTAGTGTAACGCCCTTTGCTGCTCAGTGAGATCCCAGCTCTGCAGATCCTTCCGTTTATTCTACGCCCCTTTAGGCACAGAGGAGATTTCTTTTCTCCTCAGATGGAAAAGGGCCAAGCGATCATCAGTCCAGAGGACCAGGCATTTCATGCAGTTCTTTGCTCTCTCTTGCTAATCCAGGTCCTTTTAACCCATAGGATGGACCAGAGTTTCTTACTTATATAGAGATACCCAAGAGAAATCAGAGTTAAAGCTGCTGGAGTTTGAGACATCTGGGAAGGTGGTGTCAGCCACAGAGAACCGCGGCAACTTGCAGGTGGCCCACTGGCATTGGCAGTTCCCTGCACGCTTGTAACATTGTGCTATGTGGAGGGGTCTGGCTTTGCACCTTCACTGACAGCTCGAGGTGGTTCTCAGAAGAGACCTGCCTGAGTCTGTCCAGGTGGTGACAGGGAGGAGGAGGTCAGGATGGACCTCCAAGGAATCGGGAGATAAAACCAAGGTCCACTAATGGTAGACACCTCTCCGTTTGCCTTTTTCTTTCTCGCTACATTTGTATTACACAGTACTTTTCAGGTTCATTGGAAATATCTACCCATAATTCTGTCTCATGTTAGGAAAGGTATGACTGCAGTTCGCAAAGAATATCTTAATATTAGCTAATCTAAAGAATGGTGAAAATAGTAGTTTTGCTTCTTAAGTCATCTCTGAGTTCTTACTGAGTATGTTAGTGAAGGAATCACTTCTCTGTGGTCCCTTCCACATCCCTCCTCCCTTTTCTGCTCCGCCCCCGGACGGTCGGAAATCCATTCAGTTCCATCAGGTTTCCCGTTCCAGAACAGGCCTTCAGTCCTTTGGGTTCTTCAGAATGAAGCATCTGTAAAACAATTTTTCTCTTGCTAACATTGACCACTTTTTTTCATAGTGTCATTCTGATGCGATATTAGCCTCAGAAGTCTTTTTTCTCTATTTTAGCAGAGATCACCTTCCAAATAGGTAAGGAAAGGAGAAAACCCTCTTCTGGCCACAAGTAGCAAACTCAGCTCAGGTGGCTTTAAAGGGGAGAGTGGATGGGGGTGAGAGGAGAGGGCTGGAAAGGAGGCGGTCTTGTGCTTGACTCGGTCCAGAAATTTGAACGCCATCGAGAACTCTTTCTGGCTCAATGTCTATTGGCTTTATTCTCTCAGATCAGCTTTCCCCACAAGGCTGCAGTTGTAACCACTGGCTTTGACAGAACTTTTCATGACGTCTCTCAGTTAGAAAAGTCCTGAGAAGGAACTCCGGGTCCCTCTCAGCGCCGTTACCGTCTCTCTCTCAGTGTCTCTGTCACGGTCCCTCTCACTGTCTGCCTCAGAGGAAACCACACTCTGTCTGTGGAATATTATCCCTTTTCTAATAAACTTTCCTTTTGACTAAAAAAAAAAAAATCCTGGAAAAGAACCCTGGCTCGTTCTGGGTCACATGTCCACATTTAATGGGTGCAGAGAGAGGAAAGGGGGACGCCCGGTAACAGCAGAAGTAGATGGGAGCAGAAAAAAGATACTCACTATACTGTAGAAAGAACTAGAAAGTCTGTTTAAAAGGCAGTGTAATCTTGGAAGAGGGTTGTCATAGACTAGAGGGGAGGAGGGAGCCGTCTTAGTGACGTCAGTGAATGTCGTTGGCCCAGGGCGCCGCTGCTGTATTGGTCCTATTGCTCTTAGAGTTATTCTCCAGTACACCCACTAGGAACGCGAAATTATTTACTTCTTAATTAGCTTGAAAGACTTTCATATTCGTGGTGGGGTGTTTCAAAGCAGGTATAAAGACATTGAACTAAACTGATACAGAATTATTATCTGAAAAGAAAATGATAGTTTAATCCCACTTGGTGCTGGTCAAGCCACCCTGGACTATTGCATTCCCCTTTTCAAGCCTGATGCTTTTTAAGAGTCTAGTGTCCAGGAGAGCGAAAAGGCCCAGACTGTGCCGTGCTGGGAAGAGAAGGCTCAGGATGTGATTCTCCTCCTCCAGTGGAAGAAGGTCTCGTCACAGAAGTAGGATCACACTGGTTCCTTTTGGTCCTAAGGAGATACTGGGGTTGGGGTGGACGCCACAGTCAGATTTTTTCTGCCAGGGAAAGCTTGCTACTAGAAAGACAGACAGCCTCTAGTGGTGGATCCGTGACTGGCATTTTGTCTGCACATCTAGTAGTAGCCATATGATGGGGGTGCTACAAAAGATTGTCCATAAAGGTATAAGGTATAATGATCTCTCTCCAGAGGGCTGAACAAGGGCCACTGGGTAGAAATAATTGTCTTAACACCAGTTATGACATAGAGCCTGAGATTCCCCTTCCACTGGAGGTGTTCCCCAGGCAACCTTCACTGCCGGGGTTCTCCTAGAAGTTTCTTACGTGGTAGGGGAGACATACTAGATCGCTGGTGCCCAGATTGTTCTGTGCACATGAGGCATCTGGGGACTTTGTTGCCTTAGAGCCTATGGTTCTCTCGGCTCCTGGTGAGGCTCTCTGTTGCTGGCCCACTGACCAGACTGAGTAACAAGACACCAGATGACTCATATAGAAGTTTGACACAAAATACAATACCGAATCATGAAAACAGGAATCGAGATATTCAGGGATTCAGTATTCCATTTTGTATTCAAGTTCAACTTCTGTATGAACTGCTTTAACATACACATATTACATAAAATGGAGACATGATTCCAAAAGTTGTTTCATTGAGTTTGTTGTCAGAGAATATCTAGAAAGGAGTGAGTGACAAAGGTTTCTTTCTCTCTTAATTTGTGAATCTTGGTTTTGGTATCAGCATTATACCAACAGCCAGCGTACAGCGGAATAAGTGCTCATTCACGTGCTCCTTCTTTCCTGTCCCTTCCTTCCATCAGAGAGTAATATGTGTTGCCAGTGACTGCTCAAGGCACATCCTAGTGGAGGAGAGACAGGCACAGAAACAAAATGGTGAACAAATAAAATATTTGGGTGTCTGGTGGTGACACGGGCTAAAAAACTAAAGCAGGAGGGAGAACAAAGAGTATCGGTGGGTGCTTTGCAGTCTCAGGTGGAGAGGCCGTGAGTGGCCTGAGCAAGGATGGCCGGGAAGTAGAGTGGTAAGAGGGCTAGTGATGCCGACATGGGAGGAAAGTTGTCCCACTGGAGAGGCTGGAGCAGAGGGAGCACCGGGGAGGCTGGCACGGAATGAAGTTAAAGGGGCGACGGAGAGCCAGATGGCCAGAACCAGACCGTCCTGACCTTGTGGGTCACCGCAGGGATTTTGAGTCTGAGTGAGGTGGCAGTCAACTGGGGGACTTGGGGGAGATCACGTTTCGGGTAACAAGGTGGGGGCTTCATGTCTTTCAGTTGGGAACTGAAGCAGAAAGCACCCAGGCGACAGTTGACATATATGAAAAAGAAGAAGCCATTGAGGTAGACTACAGCTCTCTACGAGAGGACCTGAAGGTAAACGGAAGGTTTCTGTTGTTTGCAATTAACTCACGGCAAAATTAAATATTGAAGTGCTGCAGAATGACTTTTAGACTGTAGAGCAGAAGTTTAGGGTAAAAGTAGATTTCCTGGTTATTTTTGAAGAACTAGTATAGCCCGGTTACTTTTTAAATGTTTATATCAGCATTTCTCACTGTGCATTTTGCAGAACACAAGTACCATGAAATGTCTTGCCAAAGAAGAAGAGTGTGCTCAGCCAGTTTTTTGAAAGGCTACCCTCCCCCACCTCACTGCCTGGAGATTCATGATGAACATTAAAGTCTTGGAAAAGTCCCGCAGTAGACAAAAGTAACCAGAATAGTCCAGCATCTTGAATTTGCCCCGTCAGCATCCCAGTGCGGTACCTCAGTAGGTGACAGATCCTTCACAGCTGCAGAGCACGGACCTGGAATCCAGGTCAGGGCTCTAGTTTAGCAGCTCTGTGTCTCTCAGGCATCCCGTGGACAGCCAGTGCTTTGTTTTTGGCTTTGTCCTGAGGCTCCTTATCTCAGAAGGCAACGTGGCCGTAGCCTTTCTTGGCTTTCCAGCCATACAGCCATAACCTCTGAGAAGAGAGTAGAGGTGCTGTTCTTAAGAGTGAAGACGAGCTCCAGCAATAGTCCCCTCATCACAGTGGCCTGAATTGGGTCACATGTTCATTCCTGACTAATCATTGTTGGGGTGGGGTGGGCTTAGTCTTAGACCAAGCAGACCCACCACTGCACCCACACGTGGGAACTGTTTGGGACAAAGGGTCACACTTGGGCTGTGTTAGGAAGGAAGGAATGGTGAATGGATGCCAAGTGGTAATACCTGGCACATCTTTTAATTTCCTGTTAACATATTGTTAGATTTGTTGGGCTCTTTGACTGGATTTGTGGTATCTTTAGGCAGTCAGAAAGAAGCTTTTGTCCTGTAGTCTATTTAGTGCTTTCATATTTAGAAAGTCTTCTGCATCTCATTTACTGAAAAATATAAATATTTTTTTCCTGTTTATGGTTTTTGTTTTAATTTACTTATTTAATTCATCTGAAATTTATTTTAGTACATGGTATGAGTCCGTTTTTTAAAATGTACCTAAGTTAACCAATTTACTCAACATTTTTCAAATAATTCTTTTTCCAGTGAATTAAAATGTCACCTTGATCTTACATTAATGAAGGCCCTCTGGGGGGGTTCAGAAAACTGTCCCGGATGGTCGTGCTGCACCATTTGTTCCCTTCTCTCCTTGCTTGAGTTAGTTCTAGTCATCGTTCAGGCTCCAGCGGCGCTGCCTCCGGAAGGCTTGGATGTCCCCTCCCTGCCCGGCTGCACCCAGGCCGCCTGTTAGGTTCTCACGCTGCCAGAGATGCCAGTGTGTGTCTGACTTCCCTGGGAGCTATTGAAGGGCAAGGATGGGACAGTGTTCGTAACTGGATCCTTGGTATCTAATTTTTTTTAATGAACGAGTAAATGAAAGTGATATAGGAATTGTTGCTTTTAAGCCAGATTAAAAAATATGGAGGAAAGTGCACTCCAGGAGAGCAGCGTCTGTAACCCGGGAGCCATGAAAAGGCTCAGCCCACTCGAGGAGCACCCGACTGCACCAGACTTGGAGTGGGCTGTGAGGGAGGGAAGGTAGGGATGAGGGGCAGGGGTGAGGCAGGCGCCAGGTCCCGAAGGGCCCTGTGTCTGATTACCTTAGCTCTGTGGGCCTAAAAGCCATGCTGATCAGTGCTGTTCTTTGCCAATAATAGGCTCTACAATCTGACAAAGAAATAGAAGCCCACCTTAAACTCCTCCTGCAACAAGTAGCATCCCAAGAAGATGTCCTATTGAAGACAGCAGCCCCCAACCTGAGAGCCCTGGAGAACCTGAAGACTATCAGAGACAAGTTTCAGGAGTCCACAGATGGTGAAACAGTTTTCGTTGTTAGCAAGATCATATTCACGGGTGTTTGGGTTTTGATTTCTATAACCCTTAAGTCTTCCTTAGATCGTACCTTTGTTTTTTTAATTTATATTTTTCTCTGTTGTCTTATATTAATGTGTACTTTTCATACTGAATTGCAGATTGCTTTCTTTTTGAAAAGTGTTCTGCTTTAATTTAAAAACAGGTTTATTGGTTATTTTAAAACAGATATTTTTTCATATCATCATAGTAGGCATAGTAGATACTCTGTGAGAACTTGTCACTATTGTTTAAAAATTAGCCTTACCAGAAAAAGGTCTCATCAGTTGTAACAGCCATGTTCATGGAGTTAATAATTGAGGTATTTTAAATGTAGAGTTACTCAAGACAACCAAATTCAAAATCAAATTTTAAAAATATTTTATGCTTTTTTAAAGTTGAAGTACAAGAAATCCTCAGTGGTCTCTAAAATAAAGAACATTGATTCTCTCTTAGCTTTTGAGGCCAGCAGAAAGGAAGCCAGAATCTGTAGGCAAGAGTTTGAACAGGTGAAAAAGAGGAGATATGATCTTTTCAGCCAGTGTTTTGAGCACGTCTCAGTCGCAATTGATCAAATCTACAAGAAGCTCTGCAGAAACAACAGTGCCCAAGTATGTACGCGTGGGAACTTGGTGTTACTGGTGGGTGTTTTATTCGAGTAGCCCGCTATGGGGCAGAGTCAGCTCATGAAGACTGGCTGTCACAATGACCTGTGTTCCAGGTCCCACTCACTCTACCTCTGGCCAGCCCGGACGAGTCCACACCTCTCTGGTCCTGTTTCTTCATCTGAAAAATGAGTGGATTAGATCACTTGGTTTCCAGGTTCTCTTTAGTTTTGGAATTCTGTTGTCTGGCACTAGTTTGATTTTATAGAACTGCCAGTGGTCTCTGCAGCGAAGGTGGGGTGATGTGGAAGATCTTAAGAAATGGTTGATCTGGGGTCTGTGGCGTTTGCCTAAGTAACAAAGGCAAGGGAAAGAACTGAAGGTGGGATTTGAATCCAGACACGTCCATTGTAGTGACAGTCTCTTCACTGCACACGCCCCGTCCCATCGTCAGTATCCACAGCAAATACTGGGGAACTGTTGTGGGATGAAGACATGGAGTGGACCTTACAGATCTACTTTTACTCTTTCTCATAGTGTTCTCTTATGACTGAGGTCATCTCAGAGCAGGTATTTAGAATTTCAGCCCAAAATAATTTACTTATTTTCAGTAAAGTAAGGTTTAAAAAGTCCCATTAACTCCTTGAGGGCAGGATTAATCTCGGTATCTACAGTACATGGCCATAATAGCTCATCAGTAAGTGCTTGAGGAATGAACACTTTTTTTTAAGACTGCAGCATGCACTGCTGAGGTTGGAATGGCAGTTTGGTGGGAAGGCCTGATCCTTTATAGATGTTAGAATGTCTTCCCTGTACTCCCCACCCAGACAACCCTGTTGTCTATTACATGTAGAGCTAAATACATTATTTACAGGCACTGGTATTTTTCCATCAGAATGGAGGAAAACCTAACCAACAGAATACTTTAGTTAAACTGTTAGAAATCCAAGCTGAAACCTACTAATTGCTTTTCTGATATTGTTCAGTAACTAACATGTGTTTCAGGCATTTCTTAGCCCGGAGAACCCAGAAGAGCCCTACTTGGAGGGAATTAGCTACAACTGTGTGGCCCCAGGCAAACGGTTCATGCCAATGGACAATTTGTCCGGGGGAGAAAAGTGTGTGGCAGCTTTGGCTCTCCTGTTTGCTGTGCACAGGTAAGGTCCCAGTGAGCTGTCTGATTCTGCATCAGGGCAGACACCAAATGAACCTCCTACAGAATTCTGTTAATTACTTGTCTTTAGTTGCATTTAGCATTACGTGATACAAAATATTTTCTTCAGCCAAACAATTCAGGTTGTGGTTTTTGTCTATGACAATTGAGACAGCGAATCTAAGAGAGAATTCAGTCTTTGACAGATTTTTATTCCATTTCTGTTATCAGCAGCTACTAATGTTTCAGCTTTGTGACATCAGAATTGCCAAAAATAGTAACAATCACAAACCCAAATAAAACAAAATCGTCCAACTTATATATTACTTTTCTAGTCCATATTCAGAGATGTGCTATTTAGTAAAGAATATTAAGCAAAGTATTTCTCCTGGAAAAATGTTTAGCCCCCTCATGTCCTTTGACGATGGTGGCACTGTTTGTGTGTAAAATAAATCAAAAAGCTAAAATTAAGGCAATTAACTTTCAACATTCAAAGCATTAGATGGAGATCTAAGGTGTGGATGATGCTGCCTCTTTATTTTCATGACCAGAAAGATCAGCATAAAAGCTCGACAGCTGATTTTTACCATTCTCAAGAAGGAGAAGGAATAGGTCATTACAGAAAAGACAGAAAACACTACTAACGCAGAGGGACTTTGGGGACAACATGGGTACGGATCTAAACATGACCCTGGGTAGAGTAACTCTTACTAGAATAAAACTATTTCTAGGTGTCACCCCCATCCATTCATTCAGCGGATATTCATTAAATATTTACTGTGCATCAATGGTGTAGCCATTGGAGGGACAGCAGTGAACAAAACAAAATCCTTGCCTCCCAGCATTCCCTGAATCATGCTCATCTCGCCTGAACCTCTCTAGGACCCTCCTTTCTGAACACGTCTCAGATACTTCATTCTAGATGGGGAAGACGGATGATCAATAAGGCATATTAGCAAACGAGTTCTATACTGTGGAGACTGAGAAAATGACAGATGTTGTAGAAAAAAAATTAAAGCAGGGAGTGGGGACAGGTAGTAGCAGGGAAGGGTTTGCGGTGTTAAAGGGTCGTCCGGGAAGGCCCCTTGAGAAGGTAACTTTTGAGCAAAGATACGAAGGAATTAAGAGGGCAAGTGATGTGGAGAGCCAAAGGAAGAATGTTAGACAAGATCAACAAGTGCAAGGGCCCTGAGGCCAGCGTGAGCCCGGCAGCTGTAGAGAATAGACTGTATGCAGCAGTGGCGGGCGTGGGGTTAGGAAACTACTGTAGCAACGAAGGTGAAAGATAACGACAGATTGGACCAGAGTGAGAGCAAAAGGTTGAGCAGACAGAGCGTGGGATGTGAAAGACTCAGGGATGGATGAGGATGCCACGGACTTAGGCCTAATCCACTAGAGTGATAACAACTGCCATTAACCGAGATGGAAAAGGCCACGACAGAGAATTGGTTTGGCGGGCCGGGTGAGGAGTTTGATTCTGGATGAGTTTGAACTATTTATTAGACACCCGTGGTATGGACTTGTTGAGTAAGCTGGTAGACGTGTGAGGTGAGAGTTCAGGAGAGAAATCGGAACTCTCAGCAGACATGTGGGAGCCATCCCCATACATCTGGGTGGCACTCAAAACCTTGAGAGCACATGAAGCCACCAAGGGAGCTGAGTAGGTAGGGGAAGGCTCTAAGCAGAACCCAAGGGCACAGCAGTGTTAAATAGAGAGAAGAGGGGTGTCAGGCAACCCTGGGAAGGAGCAGTGGGTGGGGCAGGGGGCGGAGACCCTGTCATCCTGAAGAGCAGAGGACAGGCGGATGGGCCGCTGGGATCTCCTGCAAAGGTCACAAGGGATGCGGACTGAGCATTGGATTCAGCAAGGTAGCGGTCACTGGAGACCTAGACAGCCATGTCCAAAGGGTGTATCCTATTTATTCTGAATACTGTTAACCTTCTCCAGGTTACAAAGTTATAACTTGTCATTTTTTTCTAGTTTTCGGCCTGCTCCATTCTTTGTTTTAGATGAAGTGGATGCAGCCCTGGACAACACTAACATTGGCAAAGTAAGTTTCTTTCTGCTTTTAATTCCAGTAGAATGTCTACAACTCGGAGGTCGTGCTCTGGCCAGAGGCAGCTTACCCTGGACAGGAACAGTCTGATATTGCTGATTTAAAATCAAATCTAAGTTAAATATCTGAAACCAAGATGATTCAGGGTAACTTTCATTCAGGATTTGGGGTGCCCCTCGGAGTTGCTAGGGATCAACCCGGAGTCAAGTGAGGGTCCCTCCACTGGGCCCACAGCACTGCCCCTGGGTAACTGGTCCTCATCCAGAGAGTGGGACATGAGGGTCATTAGTCGGCCTGGCAGCAAACAGAACCAAGCTAGTCAATTCAGAGTCCAAAAGTAATCTCTAAATAAAATTCCAAAGGGATTGAAGTTCAAAATCCTGCCCCTGCCCCATTTCGGTTATTTACCCAGTTAGCACCTGTGTGTGATCGGTTGTTTACCCAGGTAGCACCTGTGTGTGATGGGTTATTTACCCAGTTAGCACCTGTGTGTGATCAGTTATTTACCCAGTTAGCACCTGTGTGTGATCCTGTTTTCAGTGTTGGAGACACTGAGGGAGCTAAGGAAGCAGCGTGACTCCCGAGGGTTCTGTTTAAAGTGGGCCTTAAAGGTCAGTGCACAGTAGTGCGAAGCCACCAGAAAGCAGGCTCTCACCACATACCTTGACTGAATTTTCATGAGAATGGGGTCAGCCACGGAAGTACGACAAAAAGACAGGCAGACACTGGCAGGGCCCATCGCTGCCCAGGGGAGGGATAGCTCTGGCCTGCAGAGTCTCGGTGTCGTGGACCTCCTCCAGAGAAATCCAGTTTTGGAGGTGGATGAATTAGACTCCTACTTCTGACTGCAGGCACATCCCTCTTCCAGAAATGACTGGGCTTTGCATCTACAGCTTACGAGGAGGCAGCTCTGGGCTTGCACATTTCTCATTATCAATTTGTAAACTGGCATTCTGGTTTATACCTTAGTCTTGTGAGCTTGGTTAATGAGTCCACCTCTGAGAGAAGCATTTACTCTCAGGATGCCACTCCGGCAGGTTCCGAGTCTCTAAAGCTGACTTCCCTGTTTTCTTACTCTGGTGAATGTCACTTGAAATGCCAGGCAGAATCGGGGGACTTTCAGGAGTTGCAGCCTGAGGAACCTTCTAATGGTCTGATCGTTGCCTCTCATATTTCCCAAGTTGCACTTTTCTAACCCAGATATCCGTAGGCCCCAGGTTCCTGAACACGTCACAGTAGGCACAGAAATAGTACAATTCCACATGTGCAAAATTCAGAAAATAAATCCCCAGCCTCCTGAACCTTGTACAGCAGGGTCCCCAACCCTTGGGCCATGGACCAGTACTGGTCTGTGGCCTGTTAGGAACTGGGCCTCACAGCGGGAGGTGAGCGGCGAGCGCGTAAGCTTCATCCATATTTGCAGCCGCTCCCCAGCACCAGCATCACCACCTCGGCTCCACTTCAGATCATCAGGCATTAGATTCTCATGGGAGCACCGGGCCCTGGTGCCAAAAAGGTTACAGACCGCTGGTGTAGAGGACAGGCAAGAGCTACAGTCTATGGACCTGCTAGACTTTGGGGTAACTAGGGGAAAAAAAAAAAACAAGAACAAAAGAATATCTCCGTTTGTCTCTCAATTGTCAGCTAGTCTGCATCAGCTAACTGGACTCTGAGACCTGACTCATTTGTGAGAAATCTTCCCTTTGGTTAATTTGGGCACTTTATTCCCCATGTTCTGTGTGTGTTGGGGGGTATAGCATCTACCGTGGTGGATTGCCTCTTGGTGGCATTTAGGCTGTCCGTATCTTCTAGCAAAATCTAGATGTTTGTATCAGTGGCATCTCCAAGTACCAGGTCTTACTTAAGACTCTTCTACTGGCACCACCCTAGTATTAAACACTTGTGGTGTGTCTAAGTTCTTCATCATTCCCCACGTTCTAAGCAAGTTTGTTCACCAAGATGCTTTCTGTCCAGTCTGTTCTGTTCTGATTCTCATTCCTTGGACTTGACCTTCTGGAAGGAACCACTGAGTTCCTCTCTGACCAAATGATAGATTATAGATTATGAATACATTTATCGTTCCATGTTTTCCCAGTCTCCAGGCTTTGAGCTGGCAAAATAGGAAGCTGGAAGTCTACATACCAGCCCTTCTTCAGCCCTGCACAACATCCGAGTGCTCGTTTTGTTTGATCTTGTTACAAAGACTTGATTGCATATTTACAGGATATTATAGTTTATTCTTAAAAATATTCAAAGGTTTTGGATCATAGACTTAATGAGGTTATATATATTTTATCAAACTTCTTAGTTTAGAATCAGGTATTTCACTTCTGGCATTGTAGTAAATTTACTGAATTACCAGGAAGGCAGGAAAGTGTCTTGACACCTAAAATGGGCAGATTAAGACAAAGAGAATACTGTCCCCAGGGACCAGAAAGGAGGCCTTTTCTGGTTGGTGAAATGTGTGTTTTTTATGTCCTCCCAGGTATCAAGTTACATCAAAGAGCAGACTCAAGAACAGTTTCAGATGATAATCATTTCCCTAAAAGAGGAGTTCTATTCCAAGGCTGACGCCCTGATAGGCATCTATCCAGAGGTAAAGGCGGGCAAGGGGGCCTACGAATCCAAATTTGCAGAATAGTATGATCATTTTATTTGTATGATAATAGTACACATTAAGTACACAAAGCAAACAATATTGTAGTCACATTTCTGTGATGTTTGAGTGTTTTAGGCAAAAACAAATGCATTATGGTAGAACAAACGAGGACCCGTTTATCTTCCAAAAGTACCAAGGGAGAAAACAAAGCAACTGACCAAGTTCCAAGCTGCACAGTAACTTTTAGAATTTGAACACATCTTTCTTAAGCAGCTCAGAGTACTTAACCTGCACTAATGAAGCAGTTGACTAATTCTGATCATTCTGATTTGGGATGATTAGGATTTACTTCCCAAGGTTTCCTTTAAGCTCAGCTAAAAGTTAAGTTTTTTTCCTGTGCATACAAAATGTTAACGGACCACTGGAAAAATGCTGCAGAAGTGAGATGAAAACTCTCATTCCAGTGTAGGGAGGGAAAAAAATCTTTCTCCTCTACCTATCGTAGGACCTCCGGCCAGGCCTGTAGGTCAGCCCAGCAAAGACAGATCAGTGAGAGAAAAGCAGACTTTATGAGCATGCGCATCACACATGTGCGCGTGGCGCTCCCCGCCATGGGAAACCGAGAGGGGTGGCTAGAACTCAGCTTCTCTGCCATCTTAGGCTAAAATGAGGAAAAAGAGTTGGGGGCATCAAGGCCGAGGAGGCAAATGATGGGAAAGTGACCGGGAAAATATGGTAAACGAGGGGTGTTTCCATTTGCAGATTCAAGTAAGTGCCTTCTCCACTGATAGCAGTTGCTAAGTGTAGAGAGGGTGTCATCTTTTACATAAATGTAAATTTCTTTCACAAAAGGAAAACTTGTGCCCCTTTTTAGGACTTTTCCTGCATCTGCTGGTTTTCAGTAGCTCAAACCATCCACATAGCACAGAGCCACATTTTGGGGTGCATATTCTAGGGCCCTTTGCCAGGTAATGCAAAAGCCAGAGGGAGCAAACTGAGGTCAGTGCAGACAACTGACACCTTCTTAGGTGACATAGGGAGCTCCCTTTTAAATGCAAATCCAGATTCACTAATGGCCCTTATTTTACATGTCATAACCTCCCCCCCCACCCCGCCCTGTCTGCTTTCCATTTCAGCAAGATGACTGCATGTTCAGCCGAGTTTTGACTCTAGATCTTTCTCAGTACCCAGACACTGAGGGCCAAGAGAGCAGCGAGAGACCACGAGAGTCCCATTAGGACTGAGTGCTCCGAGTGCCTGCCAGCTCGAAGAGCAAATAAGACAGGTCACACAGTGGTCAGGGTCATCGTTTAGTTCTCATACAATGTTCAAGCAGCTCGAATAACAAACATCTGAAGCAAGCAAGACAGCCCGTGCGCCATTTAAGGAAAAGCTGAACTGTTAACCAGCCCAAGATGCCGTGGCTCATGGCCACGGAGGAGTGGTCCAGCCTCATGCCATAGGTAAAGCTTCCTCTGAGTTAGCTTTGAGTTTCAAAAAACCCAAAGGTGTAATTTTGTACCACAATTTTAACTTCCATTTTGAAAGCCAGTCAGACAAAAATATTTGAATTCTACATCGTCGTCACTGTGGTCTTGCCTTGCCCATTTAAGTACCTTTAAGGGTACATATTCTTGGTTTCTAAACATACTGGTTACAGGGTGTTGAGCCTGGGTTTTATAAGAAACTGTTTCATGGGAACTGATATCAACGTGAAAATATCAGTGAAAAATAAAAGTTCTAATTTCAAATGTCTCCAATCTACAATTTTATAAACAAACAAAAAAATTAAGGTGAAACTGAATTATGTCTGCTTTGATGCAATGTAAATTTTTCTAAATCTACTTTCTGTTAAGCACATACTGAAGAACACAGATTTTTCCAAGCACCTAATTTCTCCATTAACCCATTTGCAACAGTACATTTGTTTCAGAAGGGAATGAAGACTGAGGTGCTGGCGGTCTTCTGTTCAGACTGCTTTGGGCCCAAGTGCTAACCAAGGAGTAGCCTCCTGAAGTGACAGAACCACTTTTGAACAACACTCATTGTTTCATATAAAACAAATGCACTCTGTGCCCAAGAAATAAAGTCACAAGAGCCTTGCTTCCTGCCCTCACCAGCTCATCTCTGTGGACTAGATGACAGAAGCCACCGTATTTGTCCTTTGTTCCTTTTTTTAGTACTGACAACACCATCTAAATCACCAACCTCCTATGCCTTGAAAGACATCAACTTAACATTGAACTGTCCCTTTAGTGCCACCTGAGCTCAGTGTCAACCCTAATCTCTACCTGGGCTGTTGTAACTTGGACTCAGATTGTCAGAGACCCTTCAAAGCACAATGGGTTCTATTATAAGGGAACAGACCCACGTTTCTGAACCCACATGCTGTGCAGAAGACACAGTGGAAACCATGCTGGGAACTGTGAGGCTGGGGCACTGCGCTCCAAACACAGGGGAACCTAATCAAAATGATAGCTGGCTTACACGCCTTAAGGTTAAGAAATACACAGATACTATAGTAAATACGGCACTGGATCTCAAAAATGCCTTGAAATCGACTTGCGAAGTGGGCATCCTGGGGCAAAGTGGTGGAAGGGGGGCTGTCTGAGGGCTTAGCAGGGTTCGCGTTTGGTGTGTTTGGCGTATTTGCCATATTTCCCTGCAGCCCTGTTCGGCAGGGTGCAGGTCAGCTTTCATGGAGCGCAGAGATCAGTGAACAGGCTTCTGTGAGGCAGCAGGGAAGCTGCTATGCAGGTACCTGTACAACTACGTAAAATACGACCATTTAAAAATGTTAAAAGACTTGTTTGAGGCACAAACAAACAGGGCCAGGCTTTATGCCTGACCTAGTATTTCTCAGACAAAGCCACACACACAAAGGCGGCAAACTCAAATTGTTTCTAATTGGAGTGAATTTGCATTTTGAAGCCAGCAGGCCAGCAGAACTGACTGCAGACAGATTCATTCTTTACAGTAAGAAGCCTGGTCCTTGCACGGGGCTCAGCTCTTGAACCGGCTCTGCTTTGCTTTAAAGTTTCACATCCGGTTCCACATTGCCTTCCACTCTTGCAAAGCTGCTGTGCTCCATGCCAACTTACAGATTCGGATAGCCATCCCTGATCACACTTTAATGTTTGCTTTCCAAAACACACTACTTGATTTCACGACTAACTAGCAACTCAAGGTAAAAATCTCCATTAAGTAAATAACACCAAGCAAGCCTTGTCACAACTAAAGAAAAGTTGAACACAGAGCTGAAGTTAAAATTTTATTGATGACCAGAGTAACATAAAAGATTTGCTTTCCATGCTTCAAAAAGAAGAAAAACGTCTTCAGAGG